>NW_026706610.1:0-120172 GCF_029867415.1 Vicia villosa
AACCTCCATTGTTTTGTGAAGAATACTTTGACTTCTGGAAAATTCGGATGAAGGCTCACTTAGAAGCACAAGGAATAGAAATATGGGAAGCAGTCCAGAATGGTCCCTTTGTTCCTACAATTGTTGTCAACGGTGTTGAATCAACAAAGCCTAAAGATTCATGGAATGACGATGATAAGAAAAAGGTCATGTATGATAAAAAGGCAATCAATTTTCTTCAAGGTGCATTTAGCATAAAAGATTTTTTTCGTATTTCGGCATGCACAACGGCAAAGGAAATATGGGATACGTTGGTGGAAACTTATGAAGGTACCATCAAATATAAAAGATTAAGATCACAAGTGGACTTCAAGAATAAAAAGGCCTATGTTGCATGGGAAGACTTTGATACAAGTTCATCATCCAATTCGGATAGTGACGAAAGCGCAAATCTAGTATTCATAGCATCACATCATTCCGATGATGAAGACAATGAGGTTGGTAATGAATCTTCTCTTTATGATATTGATGCACAAGGTGCAATAGATGAATTATTAAAAGAGTGCAAAAGTCTCTATAAAACTATTTCATCTCAAAAGAAAATAATATCATCTTTAGAAGAAAAGTTTAAAATAATTGAAGAAGAACATAAGGATGAAAAAGAGAAAATTATTAATGTTCAAAAGGAGGATGTGTCATGCAAGAATTGTGAATCACTTTCTTTCCAAATTGTTCAATTAAAGAGAGTCCTTGAAAGGTATGAAAAAGGACAAATTGGGTTGGAAGGTGTCCTTAGGCAACAAAGACTCCCTAATGATAAAAGTGGTCTTGGATATGCAAAGTCTAAACCAAGTACTAGTAAAACTATCTTTGTGAAGGCAAGCGAACAATTCAACAAATTGGATAAAGCACAAAAGGTTCATCATCATCCTAAAAGGTTTCCTAAAAAGAAACCATATGTTCCTAGATATAGAAGTAATTTTGTTCCTACTTGTTTTTATTGTGGTATTGTTGGTCATACACCTAATGCTTGCTATGTTAGAAACTTTAGTGTGGCAAGTGGACATTATGTGTGGGTTAAGAAAGGAACTAACTATGATGGACCCAAAGCACATTGGGTACCAAATCAAACTTAATTTGTTTTGTAGGTTTGCTTGAGGACCACTTAAAATCTATGGTGTTTTTTGACAAGTGGTGGTTCTAAGCATTTGATGGAAGACTTAAACTAACTTTCAAATCTAGTTCTAAAGACCAAGGGTGATTTCACATATGGGAAATACCTTAAAGGATTAACTCTTGGCATTGGCAAAGTTGGAGCACTAATTTTCATATCAATTGAAGATGTACTTTATGTTGAAAGACTAAAGCAAAATCTTCTAAGCAAAAATCAACTTTGTGACAAAGGCTTTAAAATCATTTTCACAAAAGATGAATTTTTGATGAAGTCACTCATGAGGTAAAACTCATAGGTAAAGAATTAATTGTGTTCATATTTTATTTTCAATAATTTATCTTTTTCCCATCCTTTTTGATAATGACACAGGGGGAGAAGATATTTGTGTGTATGTGTATGCTTGCTTGTCTCTAATATTTGCAGCCACAAAGAAGTAAAATTCTCTATAAATCAAGGGAGAGCTTTGATCAAGGGGGAGTTATCAAATTTAGGGGGAGCATTCACATAAGAACATTACACTTCATATTTCAAAGGTTGTCATCATCAAAAAGGGGGAGAATGTGAAGGCAAGCTTCTACAACACTATGTTTTGATGAAGACAACTATCTTAAGTATACATCAATAAAGGATGAGCAAAAAGATCAAATTAGCTATGGATCAAGATTGTAACTTTCATGGAGCTTAGCAAAAAGATTGATTGATCTTCATGTCATAATGGTACAAGCTAATTCATTTTACATTGATATTCCTCAGTGCTCAAAAATCATATAAACTTTCATACATATGCATGCCCAAACTTATATATGCATGGCATAAGTTTCCAACCTTGAAAAACATGCTTTTTCACCTTTTATGCTGAGGTAACCGGTTACCCTGGTTTCAGTAACCGGTTACTGAAACTTTTCCCACTGTTTTTTGTATGGGTAACCGATTACCCTTGTTTCAGTAATCGGTTACTGTGTTGAAAATTTCAAAAAATATGAACGTTGGAGTGGGTAACCGATTACCCTGCTTTTGGTAACCGATTACCTGCTGAAACATTGCCTTGTTTCATTTTGCTTTATGTTCAAACGTGAATATCTTTTCAAACCTTAAACATTGCATTGTTTGATCATTTTATACTCTTTCTAAAGGGTGTAAATACCTATATAAATACCATAAACTTCAGATTTAAATCTCACCTCTTTCATTACAATTTACCAACATTTTTTATCATATATTTTCATATATACAAGTGTTTCATACTTGAACTTTCATTGAAACTTTTTCTACACATTAATAGAAAAGTTTCTCATTCATACATAAACACTTGAGCACTATTATATCATTGTAAATTGTCTTGCTTGAAAGAGAAGATCAATCTTATAGATTGATATATGTTCATCAACTTTCTACTCAAAATATATTTTGTTATTTTTTGACTTGCTATCCAAGATTGTTGGAAGTAAGGGTTGTTGATTAGTGAGAGTATTGTTCTCATAATCAAGTTGGTAAATCCAAGAGGATTGTTCTTGGTAGTTGTAACCTTGTTGTCCATATTTTTGGAAACAAGAGGTATCCTTAGGGAGGGTGTTCTCTTAAGGACTTATTGAAATCCAAGAGGATTGTTCTTGGTGGTTTTGTTAGAAGATTGTAGGAGGAGTCTTGGTATAGGCTTGTACAAAGATCTAACAATAGTAAAATCTCTTTCGTGTTTGAAAGGGGACTGGAGTACTCTCAGATTGTGAGGGGAACCAGTATATATCGTTGTGTTCTTTACTTTTCCGCAATTTACCGCTTTCATCACTATTAGCAAGAAAAGAAAAGAACCATTCAAAAACCTTCAAACACTTAACCAAAAATAAGTACAATTATTCTAAAAACCGGATAAATTTTCAAAGTCCTAATTCACCCCCCTCTTAGGCGCACTCTTAAACTTACATTGGTGAGGAAGTTACAAGCCTCTAAACTTGAGTTTTAAACATGTAATTTTGTGGACTTAGTGAATTTTCCAACCTTTTCACTTTTGCCCCTTTTGCAAGTAACCTAAAATTTCTTGATTAAACTTGGTCAAATGGCTCTATTGATCATATTTTCATGACCGTTAACCTCAAAAGTCCATAGTTGACCAAAATTCCCAAAAGTCAAAGGTAAATCTTGCATAGTTAACTTTTGTCAGTTGAATTGCATTTTCTCCTATAACAATGAATCAAGCTCTTCTAGCCAAATGAATTATATGAGTGGACTATAATAAAGTATTTGAGTTCCTTGAATCATGTTTTGAACGATAATACCATGCTTTGACCAAAAGTCAACTTCCCCAAAGAATTAGGTCAAAACTGTAACACCCCATAAAATTCTTTATTTAATTTAATTAATTTTTATTAAATATTAGAATTAAATGGAATTATTTGAGAATAGGGATGAAATAAGGCTAATGGGCTAGTGTTGTAAGTAGCAGTTGGGGGGTGTATCAGTTGCAAAGCCCTTTTCTAAAATTAAGTTATATTTTCATAAAATAGAAAAGAGGAGTATTTTGTGAAAAGAGAACCAAAAGGGAGCAGAAGAGTTGAACGTGAAATTGGGAGAAGAGCAAGTGCGAAGAGAAAGAGCATCCAAGAATTCGACATCGAGGTAAGGGGGGATTCTTCTCATTAACCTCTATTATGGGTATTATGAATGATTCGATCGATTTCGTATGTTAGGATTCCGAATTGGATTATATGTCGGTGTTTGGGGTTTTGGGGTTGTAGAACTTTAGGTTCAAATTATGATGTATGATGCAATTGTGTTGTTGTGAATGATGTTTGATGTTGATTACTGATGTTAATACCTGTTAGAAGCATGTATAAATGTGTATTTTTGTGCTGTGATGAGGTTTTGGACGTGTTGAGATGATTGGGTTCGCACTTGGAATGAAAACAGTGCTGCAGAGAAGTGATTTTTCTGCTATATCAGTGATGTAACCGGTTACATGAGGGAAGTAACCGATTACATGGTCTCAAACAGGCGAAGAATTGCATTTCGCGATGATGTAACCGGTTACATCATTTAGGTAACCGGTTACCACTGGGCGAAATTGAAAAATAAAAGTTACTGTCAGTGATGTAACCGGTTACATCATTTAGGTAACCGGTTACCACTGAAGCTTTTTGGAAAAATACTTATTTTAAATATCCGTAACTTTTAAAACGCTTATCCTTTTTGTACGCCGTTTCGAGTACTTGGTAGATGAATTAATGCCCTATTTTATGATGTATATTAGGGGATTATAATTTAAAAATCACTTTGTTGGTTTTGTGGATTGTGTTTGGTGATAGTTGAATAATAGTGTGAATATGCTATGCAGTGTTTCTAGCTATTATGCTTGATGAATGGTAATATATTTGTGGTGGTAAATGTATTATGCTGTGATGAATATCAAATGGTTGTGATATTATTATGCTTGTGTGTTGTGACATAAATGATTATGAATTGTCGGTGGATGTTGAGGATGAGCATGTTGTGGTTGATGCATGCATTTCATGATCATGTTGTGGGCTGTATCCTTTACGGTGGTGGGACAGCGGTAGCTAATTCCCATTGTGTGGAATTAGTGAGAGAAGTAGCCGAATCTTTATGGTGGTGGATCGGTGAGATGGGTTATCCCATGATTGGTACCACATGCATTTAGTTGCATTGCATTAGGTTGTTGTGTATAATTGTAACATGAATGGAAGTTGTCCAATGTTGCAATTTGTGTGTATTTTAGTATGAATGACTGCATTTGATAAATGTTGCTATGCTATCTGAATATAATTGATTTGGGTGATTAATGTATGGATGAAGTTGTATTGTTTATATTCCTATAACATTTGTTAATGTGAATGAAACTCACCCTTACTGTTGTTATTTTTCAGATTGTGGAGTAGCTTGTATACTTGGTGAGGATTAGCTCGTCAAGTAGCTCGTTAGAGTCGGTGAGGTTTGTGTCATGCTCTGGTCGTGTAACACCAGGAACGTTATTTTAGAGTTGTTTGATAAACTTCTGTTTTGTTTATGGTTTATGGTTGAATTATGAGTCTATGACTCCGGTTGTTTGATTATTCAGTTGTTAAGAATATTCCGCTGTGTTAACATGCTACCTGAATAATTTTGGTTTATCATTCCTTATATGGCATGACATGAATGTTTATTTATTTTATTGGAGTTGTAATGCCCTTTCTCATGTTTTACTCTGATTTTTGAAAAATTTTCCGCGGGGTTTAGAAGGGTGTTACAATAGTGGTATCAGAGCATAGTCGGTCGTTTGAGTCAGAGTCTTAGTGTCAGTTAATCCTTCGTATACGACTAGTGTAAGGTTGACTCTGTCGATACTTCTTGTTCTAATGAATATTGTTTGATATTTAGCAGAACAATGGCCGGAAGAGGAGGAAGAAACGACGACGCGATCGCTGAGGCTCTAGGCATGATTGCTGGTGTGTTGGGAGGGAATGCCAATGGAGCTGGTATTGGTGCTGACAGGCAGCTGAACAGTTTTCAGAGGAACAATCCTCCTTTGTTCAAAGGCACGCACGATCCCGAAGGCGCTCAGAAGTGGATGAAGGAAATTGAAAGGATCTTCCGGGTGATCGATTGTGCTGAGAATCTGAAGGTGAGGTATGGGACTCACATGCTGTCTGAAGAAGCTGATGATTGGTGGATGGCTAGTAGAGATGAACTTGAATCTGCAGGTGTAGCGATTACTTGGGCTGTATTCCGGCAAGAATTCCTGAGGAGGTACTTTCCTGAGGATATTCGGGGCAAGAAAGAAGTTGAGTTTTTGGAGCTGACACAAGGTAACATGACGGTACCGGAATATGCTTCAAAGTTTGTTGAGCTGGCCAAGTACTATGTTCACTATAACAATGATGAAGCGAGCGAATTTTCAAAGTGTGTTAAGTTCGAGAATGGTCTCCGTGATGAAATTAAGCAGGGAATCAGGTACCAAAGGATTCGTCGGTTTGCTGATTTGGTAGATTGTAGTAGAATCTATGAAGAGGATAACCTGAAGCTGAAGTCATCTCACTCCCGTGAGTTAGTTGACAAGAAAGGGAAGAAGCCTATGGACCGTGGTAAACCATATGGTAGAGGTAATTATAAAGCTGGAAGTTGGAAGAAGCCTAGTGGGGGAGACTCTAGTGCTCCTGTTAAGTGCTTTAAGTGTGGAGAACCGGGACATCGCGTTCATGAGTGCAAAAGCGAAGAGAAGAAGTGCTACCGGTGTGGTAAGGCAGGCCACATTGCTGTTGACTGCAAAGGAAGGACTGTGACTTGTTATAACTGTGGTGAAGAGGGCCATATCAGTCCACAGTGTCCTAAGCCAAAGAAGAATCAAGCTGGGGGTAAAGTTTTCGCTTTATCAGGTTCAGAGACTACTCCAGATGATCGATTGATTAAAGGTACGTGTTTTATCCATGGCACTCCTTTAATTGCAATAATAGATACTGGAGTAACTCACTCATTTATTTCATTGGATTGTGCTAAACGTCTGAACTTGGAAATATCTGATATTCATGGAAGTATGATCATTGACACTCCTGCGTCGGGTTCAGTGACTACTTCGTTTGCCTGTTTGAACTGTCCAATTGATATTTTTAGTAGATAGTTCGGAATGGACTTAGTATGCCTTCCGTTGGAACAACTTGATGTCATCCTGGGTATGAATTGGTTGCAATTTAATCGGGTTCATATCAACTGTTTCACGAAGACAATTATTTTTCCTGAAGATGTCAGTGTCGAGGATTTAGCAATGACTGCTAGACAAGTGGATGAAGCCATAAAGGACGGGGCTGCCGTGTTTATGTTGATTGCATCCATGGAGGTGAAGAAGAAAGCGGTGAGTAGTGATTTACCAGTAGTATGTGAATTCCCAGAAGTTTTTCCAGAAGAAGTAAGAGAGTTACCGCCAGAGAGGGAGGTAGAATTTGCTATTGAGTTAGTTCCTGGAACTAGCCCTGTGTCAATGGCGCCGTATCGTATGTCGGCATCTGAATTAGCAGAATTGAAGAGTCAACTGGAAGAGTTACTGGAAAAAGAATTCATTCGTCCTAGTGTGTCGCCGTGGGGTGCGCCGGTGTTGTTGGTAAAGAAGAAAGAAGGCTCTATGAGACTGTGTGTGGATTATAGACAGCTGAATAAAGTAACTATCAAGAATCGGTATCCATTACCGAGGATTGATGATTCAATGGATCAACTGGTTGGTGCGAGTGTGTTTAGCAAAATTGACTTGAGGTCGGGATATCATCAGATTCGGGTGAAGACGGACGATATTCAGAAAACGGCATTTAGAACAAGGTATGGTCATTACGAGTATACAGTGATGCCATTTGGAGTAACTAATGCGCCGGGGGTTTTCATGGAGTATATGAATAGGATCTTCCATCCTTATCTGGATCAGTTTGTAGTGGTATTTATCGATGATATTCTAATATATTCTAAGAGCGAAGAAGAACATGCAGAGCATCTGAGGGTGGTATTAGAACTACTGAAGGAAAAGAAACTTTATGCGAAACTGTCAAAGTGTGAGTTCTGGCTAAGTGAAGTAAGCTTTCTTGGGCATGTAATTTCTAAAGATGGTATTGACGTTGACCCAACGAAAGTAGAAGCAGTGTCTCAATGGGAAGCTCCGAAGTCAGTTTCCGAAATCCGTAGTTTCCTTGGTCTTGCGGGTTACTATAGAAAGTTCATTGAAGGTTTCTCGAAGTTAGCGTTACCGTTAACTAAGTTGACTAGGAAGGGTCAAGCATTCATCTGGGATTCGAAATGTGAAGAAGGATTCCAAGAATTGAAAAGGAGATTGACTAGTGCGCCGATCTTGATTTTGCCGAATCCGGCAGAATCTTTTGTTGTATATTGTGATGCTTCATTGTTGGGATTAGGAGGTGTACTAATGCAGAATCAACAGGTAGTCGCTTATGCGTCGAGGCAACTCAAGGTACATGAGAGAAACTATCCGACTCATGACTTAGAGTTGGCAACAGTGGTATTTGTGTTGAAATTGTGGAGACACTATCTGTATGGTTCGAGGTTTGAAGTGTTTAGTGACCACAAGAGCCTGAAGTATCTATTTGATCAAAAAGAGCTGAATATGAGGCAAAGGAGATGGTTAGAGTTCCTCAAGGATTATGATTTTGGGCTGAATTACCATCCGGGTAAAGCAAACGTGGTTGCCGATGCTTTGAGTAGGAAGTCCCTGCATATGTCTATGCTTATGGCGAGAGAATTGGATTTAATTGAACAATTCAGAGATTTGAGTTTAGTATGCGAAGACACTCTTGTCAGTGTTAAGTTGGGCATGCTGAAGTTGACTAGTGGCATTCTGGAAGAGATTCGAGAGGGTCAGAAAGTTGATGTAGAGTTAGTGGATAAATTGACTCTAATTAACCAAGGCAAGGGAGGTGAATTCAGAATCGACGAGAATGGTATTATAAGGTTTGGTAATCGTGTTTGTGTTCCTAACGTTTCTGAATTGAGGAAGAGTATTCTCGAAGAAGGACATCGTAGTGGATTGAGTATACATCCTGGTGCGACCAAGATGTATCATGATTTAAAGAAGCTGTTTTGGTGGCCTGGAATGAAGAAGGAAATAGCTGAATTTGTCTATGCTTGTCTAACGTGTCAGAAGTCGAAGGTTGAGCATCAGAAACCATATGGAGCTATGCAACCGTTATTTATTCCAGAATGGAAGTGGGATAGTATATCTATGGATTTTGTTTCAGGATTGCCGAGAACGGTGAAGAACTATGAGGCCATTTGGGTCATAGTGGATAGGTTGACTAAGTCTGCTCACTTTATACCAATGAGAATGGATTACCCAATGGAGAAGCTGGCTCAATTGTACATTGAGAAGATAGTGAGTTTACATGGTATTCCTTCGAGTATCGTGTCAGATAGAGATCCAAGGTTTACATCCAAATTTTGGGAAGGGTTGCAGAAGGCTTTGGGTACTAAGCTGAGATTGAGTTCTGCTTATCATCCGCAGACGGATGGACAGACGGAAAGAACTATTCAATCTCTAGAAGATTTATTGCGTGCTTGTGTGTTGGAAAGAGGTGGTACTTGGGATAGTTATCTACCCTTGATCGAATTTACCTACAATAATAGTTTTCACTCGAGCATTGGTATGGCTCCGTTTGAAGCTTTGTATGGTCGGAGATGTAGGACGCCTTTATGTTGGTATGAATCTGGAGAAAGTGCGGTGATTGGACCAGAGATTGTTCAAGAAACGACAGAAAAGATTAAGATGATTCAGGAGAAGATGAAGGCTTCTCAGAGTCGTCAGAAGAGCTATCATGACAAGAGACGGAGAACACTTGAGTTTCAAGAAGGAGATCATGTGTTTATGAGAGTTACTCCTATGACTGGTATCGGACGAGCTCTAAAGTCAAGGAAGTTGACTCCGCGTTTTATTGGTCCGTTTCAGATTTCAGAAAGAGTGGGAGAGGTGGCGTATCGCATTGCGTTACCACCGACACTTGCGAATCTGCATGATGTATTCCACGTGTCGCAGTTGAGGAAATACATTGCTGATCCGTCACATGTTATCCAAGTGGATGATGTACAGGTAAAGGATAATCTGACAGTTGAAGCTTTGCCTACGAGGATTGAGGATCGGAAGGTGAAACAATTGCGTGGCAAGGAGATAGCGTTGGTCAGAGTAGCTTGGGGAGGACCAGCCGGTGGAAATGTTACATGGGAATTGGAGAGCCAGATGAAGGACTCCTACCCGGAACTCTTTGCCTAAGGTATGTTTTCGAGGACGAAAACTTTTCTAGTGGGGGAGGGTTGTAACACCCCATAAAATTCTTTATTTAATTTAATTAATTTTTATTAAATATTAGAATTAAATGGAATTATTTGAGAATAGGGATGAAATAAGGCTAATGGGCCAGTGTTGTAAGTAGCAGTTGGGGGGTGTATCAGTTGCAAAGCCCTTTTCTAAAATTAAGTTATATTTTCATAAAATAGAAAAGAGGAGTATTTTGTGAAAAGAGAATCAAAAGGGAGCAGAAGAGTTGAACGTGAAATTGGGAGAAGAGCAAGTGCGAAGAGAAAGAGCATCCAAGAATTCGACATCGAGGTAAGGGGGGATTCTTCTCATTAACCTCTATTATGGGTATTATGAATGATTCGATCGATTTCGTATGTTAGGATTCCGAATTGGATTATATGTCGGTGTTTGGGGTTTTGGGGTTGTAGAACTTTAGGTTCAAATTATGATGTATGATGCAATTGTGTTGTTGTGAATGATGTTTGATGTTGATTACTGATGTTAATACCTGTTAGAAGCATGCATAAATGTGTATTTTTGTGCTGTGATGAGGTTTTGGACGTGTTGAGATGATTGGGTTCGCACTTGGAATGAAAACAGTGCTGCAGAGAAGTGATTTTTCTGCTATATCAGTGATGTAACCGGTTACATGAGGGAAGTAACCGATTACATGGTCTCAAACAGGCAAAGAATTGCATTTCGCGATGATGTAACCGGTTACATCATTTAGGTAACCGGTTATCACTGGGCGAAATTGAAAAATAAAAGTTACTGTCAGTGATGTAACCGGTTACATCATTTAGGTAACCGGTTACCACTGAAGCTTTTTGGAAAAATACTTATTTTAAATATCCGTAACTTTTAAAACGTTTATCCTTTTTGTACGCCGTTTCGAGTACTTGGTAGATGAATTAATGCCCTATTTTATGATGTATATTAGGGGATTATAATTTAAAAATCACTTTGTTGGTTTTGTGGATTGTGTTTGGTGATAGTTGAATAATAGTATGAATATGCTATGCAGTGTTTCTAGCTATTATGCTTGATGAATGGTAATATATTTGTGGTGGTAAATGTATTATGCTGTGATGAATATCAAATTGTTGTGATATTATTATGCTTGTGTGTTGTGACATAAATGATTATAAATTGTCGGTGGATGTTAAGGATGAGCATGTTGTGGTTGATGCATGCATTTCATGATCATGTTGTGGGCTGTATCCTTTACGGTGGTGGGACAGCGGTAGCTAATTCCCATTGTGTGGAATTAGTGAGAGAAGTAGCTGAATCTTTATGGTGGTGGATCGGTGAGATGGGTTATCCCATGATTGGTACCACATGCATTTAGTTGCATTGCATTAGGTTGTTGTGTATAATTGTAACATGAATGGAAGTTGTCCAATGTTGCAATTTGTGTGTATTTTAGTATGAATGACTGCATTTGATAAATGTTGCTATGCTATCTGAATATAATTGATTTGGGTGATTAATGTATGGATGAAGTTGTATTGTTTATATTCCTATAACATTTGTTAATGTGAATGAAACTCACCCTTACTGTTGTTATTTTTCAGATTGAGGAGTAGCTTGTATACTTGGTGAGGATTAGCTCGTCAAGTAGCTCGTTAGAGTTGGTTGGGTCTGTGTCATGCTCTGGTCGTGTAACACCGGGAACGTTATTTTAGAGTTGTTTGATAAACTTCTGTTTTGTTTATGGTTTATGGTTGAATTATGAGTCTATGACTCCGGTTGTTTGATTATTCAGTTGTTAAGAATATTCCGCTGTGTTAACATGCTACCTGAATAATTTTGGTTTATCGTTCCTTATATGGCATGACATGAATGTTTATTTATTTTATTGGAGTTGTAATGCCCTTTCTCATGTTTTACTCTGATTTTTGAAAAAATTTCCGCGGGGTTTAGAAGGGTGTTACAAAAACCCTAATGGGTGTACCAGATGAATTTGAAAGTTGTTGATCTTGACTTGAAGCATTATTGAGCTTGAATATGGATGATGGGAATAAATTGAGCATATATGAAGCTTGTGTCCCTTTGAAAATCTCAAAACCAGAATTTGCCTGAACTCTTTGATCAATAACCTATCTTTTGGAACAAGCAAACAAGCAAACACATTTTGTTCATTTTGGGTTATCAAATAATGCATGAATGATTTTGTATGAAACGAATGATGATAATAAAGTGGGATCTTAGGGTTAAATATTGGGGTATGACAAGTAGTAACTGTGATCGAAGTGTATGAAGAAAGTGTAGGTAAAGATGAAACAATTGATCTAATATCAGAACCAGATGATATAGATGATATAGAATTAAACCTTACAATCAGATGATATAGATGAAGTCAAAGCACCATTCCAGAAAGATTTTGAAGCCTGTCCTTTTAACAGAACTTTGACCCTCTTAGGTTGTTTCTTTTGAATGTTTTGGTTTGAGTCAAGCTTTTTTTTACCAGTTGGGGATAGAGGCCTATCTTGAAGAGCATCATAAGTCATAGCAGAAGCATTCAATCTTTCTTCCTATAGAGTTTTAATGTAGTTTTCAAGATGCTCAAGATGATCATGCTGTGTAAAGAAAGGATATTCATTAACAGGAATCCTCTGACCTTGTACAATCTGATAATCCGCTGGAATAATTGGTTTGATAAAAGGCAAAGATTTGTCACGAGGACCCATTCCTATGAGATTGTTACCATTGATTTTCCTTTTTCTCCCTCCGTACCCAGCAAGGTAGCAACTGATTTTTCAGTGATCACAATTTTCACACCAAGAACATGAGACACAATGTACCTTGTGTCTGTGTCCGTAAATCACCAAAATTTCTTGACGAGATGAATGTAGACGGGCCCATATAGACGGTTGAAATACACTATCCATCCTTGATTTACTAGTTGTTTCGTTAAATCTATTCAATTAGCTTTGAGATTATCAAAGTCTTATAGAAATTCATAGAGAACTATTTACTGATCAACATGAGTTGTAAGATGAATCATAGCATGGCGATTTAGAATGTGAGGTTCTCCTGGTTCTTGAAATGTTGCAAGAGATTGTTGACATGCAAAACCCGTTTGTTGTTGAGTACTTGTATTTATTTGTTGTGACGATTCTTCTTGTTTTTCCATTTGCTTGGAGAACTCATAAACTTTTTGGTTGGGCATCCATTGAGAAAGTTTGTAGAGAAAGGATTTTAGGGTTTAAGGTTGAAAATAAGAAAGTGTGGGAACTGAATAGCATAGTGTGTGATTGTGAAATAATGTGTTTTAAATAGCCAAGACAAAGAACATGCAAGCGTGACAAAAAGAACGGGCGAATAATGATAACTTTTCACCTAAACTCAAAACTCCCATCGCCCGAGGTGTCACCAAACGACGCCATAAAGACAAGTGTCCAAACGAATAAAGGCTACACAAAATGAGTGGACGTAAGTTAATGTTCTCAACATCGGGAAAACAAAGATTTTTCTGACTTGAGATATTTCTAACAGAGATAACTTCTAACTAGTAGGAGCATCAATGAAAGTAATAAATAAAAAAAAACTTTATATGGGAATCTAACCTGATACGCTTTAACTTCAGATATTCTCACCTTTCTTATACAGTTTTTTTCTGAGTACCCATTTTATTCTAATAACATGAATTCCTTTGGGCTTAGGTACCAGATCCCAAATATAATTTCTGGAGAACTGATTTAGCTCTTCTTGCATTACTAGAATCCATTCATTATATTGAAGTGCTTATTCACAAGAAGTTGGTTCTATCAGATACACTAATCCCAGAAGAGTTTCTTCAGAGCGTTTGAAAGTGGATCTTGTTCTGATAGGTTTAGCTTTATCTCCCAGAGTCAAATCTTCAGATAACGTTTCTCTCTGCCTTTTCTGAATTGATGGAACTTCAGGGGGTTCTGATGCATCATCTTTATCAGAAACTTTGTCTTCAAAGTCCTTAGTCTTTTCTCCAGATCCTACAAGTGTTATTTCTAGATCTACAAAACTATCAAACAACTTTGACTTTTCTAAGTCAAGCTTATCTCAAATATTACATTAATTAATTCTTCCACAATACATGTTTCTTTATTGTATACTCTGTAACCTTTAGAGCGTTCTGAGTATCCTAACATTATACACTTTTGTACTTTAGAATCAAACTTGTTTAGATAATCTTTAGTGTTCAAAATAAAACAAGTATGTCCAAAAGGATGAAAATATGAAATGTTTGGTTTTCATCCCTTGCACAATTCATAGGGAGTACTTTAAAGAATAGGTTTAATAGTGATTCTATTCTGAATATAACAAGTTGTATTTACAGCTTCTTCCCAGAAGTGCTTAGCCACATTTGTTTCATTGATCATGGTTCTAGCCCTTTCTTGCAATGTCCTATTCTTCCTTTCTACAACTCTGTTTTTCTGTGGAGTTCTAGGACAGGAGAAATCATGAGACATGCCATTGGAATCAAATAGCTTTTCAAAGTGTTTATTTTCGAACTCACCATCATGATCACTTTTGACTTTAACAATCTTAGAATCAAACTCATTTTGCACTTTAGAACAGAAACTAGTAAATGCAGAATGTGACTCATCCTTGTGCTTTAGGAATATTACCCATGTCAAACAACTATAGTCATCAACCATAACAAGTCCATACTTCTTACCATTGACAGATGCAGTTTTCACTTGACCAAACAAGTCAATGCGTAGAACCTCCAAAGGTCTGGAGGTAGAAATAACATTTTTAGATTTGAAGGATGTTTTAGAAAACTTGCCTTTCTGACATACTTCACAAAAAGCATCTAAAGTGAACTTCAGCTTAGGTAAGCCTCTAACTAACTCAAATTTATTCAGCTGAGATATCATTCTCATGCTAATTTAACTCAAGCGTCTATACCATACCCATTGCTCTTTATTTACAAACATTAAGCATTTTACATTTTGATTTTTAAGATCAGAAAGATTAATCTTATAAATGTTTTTTTTCCTCTTTCCAATGAAGTGAACTCTGCCATCTTTTTGACTGACAACTTTACATATTTTCTGATTAAATATAATGTCATAACCATTATCACTTAATTGACTTATGGATAAGAAATTATGCATTAAACCTTCAACATAAAGTACATTAGAAATAGAAGGAAATGATCCATTACCAACTGTTTGAGATCCTCCCATTCTTCCTTTCTGATTTCCTCCAAAGCTTATGTAACCAGCGTCTTTAAGTTCCAAGTTTTTGAACATATGCTTTCTCCCCATCATGTGACACGAGCATCCAGAGTCCAGGTACCATGACTGGTGTTTTGACTCTGCTACATAGGATACCTGTTCTGAGTTAGACTTAGTTTCTGTTGAGTATCCTTCTGATGTTGTAGCCATGAATGCTAAATTGGCATGCTCCATATCAGAATCATATCCTGATGCTTCAGAGTCAGAGTCATCCCATGTTTCCACGAGACCTTTCTTATTGCCATTGAAACTTCCATTTCTGAAGTTTTCTTTTTTGGTGCTTTCTTTCTTGAGCTTTGGACATTCATTTCTGTAGTGTCCTGGCTCCTTGAATTCGTAGCACGTAACTTATTTTCTTGATATTCCTTTTCCAGGTGTTTCAGGACTATATCTTCTATTTCTGGATCCTCGGAAGTTGTTTTATCTTTTCTTCCGGAGTTGCTTAACTCTTCAAGACAGAAGTGACAACTCTTCTTTGTCATCAAAAACACCATAGTCAGATTCTTCCATTTCTCCAGCTTGGAAGGCTTTGTTATTTTCTAACTTAGTCCTTTCAGATCTGGACTTTAGAGAAAATGATTTTCCTCTTTTCTGAGGTTCATCTTCTTCAAGCTCTATTTCACGACTCCTTAGACAGCTAACCAACTCCTCAAGAATTATGTTATTTAGATCTTTGGATAGCTTCAACGCAGTAACCATTGGTCTCCATCTTTTGGGTAGACTTTTGATGATCTTCTTGGAATGATTAGCATTAGTTTAACCTTTGTCCAGAACTTTTAGTCCTGTGACCAGATTTTGAAACCTTGAAAGCATAGTTTGCATAGTTTATTCTTCTTCCATTTTAAAGCTTCATATTTCTTAATTAAGGCCAAGGCCTTAGATTCTTTAACTTGAGCATTGCCTTCATGTGTCATTCTTAACGAATCAATAATGTCCTTTGTTGTATCTCTATTTTTAATTTTCTCATATTCATTATAGGATATAGCATTGAGAATAATGGTTCTAGCTTTATGATGATTCTTGAACTAACGTTTTTGTTCATCATTCATTCTGTTTCTTGGAATGGGAATACCAATCGCAGTAACAGGTGCTTCGTAACCATTTGTGACAATTTCCCAGAGATCAGTATCATATCCTAGAAAGAAACTTTCTAGTGTATCTTCCCGATAGTCAAATCTTTCTCCATCAAAGAATGAAGTTTTAACATTGTAACCATCTCTTTCATGAGTGTAAGCAGCAGCAACCATAGAAGTTTTCTCACACTTGACCTTTCTACACGGTTAAGTGTTTGATATGAAAATCAACAATAGAACCAGGCTCTGATGCCAATCGAAGTTAGATAAAAACACAAGAAAGGGGGGCTTGAATTTGGTTTTCTAAAAAATTTTTCTTTTAGAAACATTATTCATCACAATCAATGAGATAGATTAGAAATGAAGAGAGATTGACACGTTTGGTTTATACAAGTTCACCCTAGAAAAGGTTAATCTTGTCCACCCTCCAAGGTGATTTGGACTAAGAAAAGAACTTAACCTACTAATATTGAAAGATTACAAACAATCTCTAAGAGTCTAAAAAGAAACCTTAGCCTCTCAAGTATACAGACTAACAACCTAGTCACTTGAGAAATACAAATCTCAACAGATTTACAAATGAAGTTGTTTACAAGATATTGCTTCTAAATAAGTAGATTGAAACAAAAGCTTAAGAATAAATGATAACACAATCTAATGAGCAATAACTCATGTGTTCTAAATATTCTTAGAAAATAGACTTCTCACAATGGAGTGTTTAGAACAATTTCTCTAAGATATTTCCTTCTCTTTTTGTCTTTGAAGTTTGTTTAGTGAGTTTGAAACTTTAACTTGAGTAGCGTATATTAGCTTCAGTAGTGAATTCGCTTCTTCGTAAAATCTGTAGCTTCTTCAAAGGATAGTGTCTCATATGTATAGTCCTATAAAAAGACTATTGAGAAGGACAAGTTGAAACTTTCCTTGCAGCTTGATGTAACGGCTCCAAAATGGTCGTGGGAGACAAAGAGCACACCAAAGGTGGATTCGTACAATATGTCCTTGCAGTAGTGGAAAAGATGATGTATTATTGTCCCATATTACTTCTAGTGCTAGTTTTCAGATCATTCTTCTTTTTAAAAGTACTCATGTTCTGAAGTAACGAAAGCATGGAAAAGATCAGGTAACGTAGACGTTCCAAGAGAATTAAGTCTTCACAGTTAGAATGAAGTCTTCGGAGTTGTAGCAGCAGCTTATCTGAATGATGCATCTTGATTTCTGAGCTAGAAGTAAAAGCTTATTTGAGCCATGAAATCTTAATTTCTGATCTGATAGAATTGCTTAGATTTAGAAACATTTGCAAATCCTTTATGTGATGAGTCATTCAACATTCATCAAAACTGCTGATGTTACTTCAGAAAAAGATGAATAGTTCTTCAAATGTGTGTTGACATTGATTCTAATGATCTTCTGGACAACAGTCCTTAAGCAATCAAAATAGTGAATCTTCACACTTAAGAAACTATTAGAGTACAAAATTGTTACATAAAAAATAAATGTATTATTATCATCAAAACTTTAAGATTAAATGCATAACCAAATCTTGTTCTAACATGTCATTGTGTTCGACTAGGTGTGCCTGGAGACCGGGGAGATGGAGAAATGGTGGGACTTGAAGAGACAACGATTCGTCTTTTTGAGCCACACATGATGGATTTTAAATGATTCATCATTAGGGTCTACGCATAGGAGTAATTATGAGCCACAACGGAGAAACCTTACCCCAAGCTGTAATGCCTGATTTTAATTAAATTGTTGTTCATATTTTAATTATGTGTTGATGTGCATCATATGTTTTTTGGGTGTTTTGAAGTGTTGCAATATCCTTAGAGTAGGGTAGTTGCAATATCCTTAGAGTAGGGTAGTTGCCTTAGAAAAAGAAAGATTTAGACGTTGAGGAGACTAAGTGATTATTAGCATTATTTAATCAAAATTAGATAAATTAAATAAATGTTAGTAGTAGTAAAATATTAGTAGAATATTTAATTAATTGGTAGAAAGACATTATTATTATAGAGTAATAATAATTCAAATAGAATAATATTTGTGTAGATATGTGGAGGGCTTAATAGTAATCTTAAGCGGTTAAGTGAGAGCATAATGAGAAGATCATATTAGAGGTCTAAGGGCCATATTTGGGAAAAAAAGGAAAAGTGAAAACATGATTTTGCTGAACCGATCGTACAAGTGAGAAGAGGAGAGAAGAGGCTAGGGCATAGAGAGGAAGATGATCAATCAGTAGAACACGGAGAAGCAGAGTTTTCGCTGAAATTACTAAGGTAAGGGTGGAGTTCCAACCTTCTAATAGGTGGTATAATTATGGGTATGTGGGGATAATTATAGGTTAGGTTTTAGTGAGGATTGTTAATGGGAATTTGCCCAAATAGTAATTGAAATCTGAAGGTTTGATGTGATGATATTGTTGTGAATGTTGAATTATACGTATCAATGCATAAAAAATATTTTTGAATGACTTTATGATGGAAAAAAGATTGAATTTTGGGGTAAAAGGGAAGGATTATCGTAGCAATGAAATCTGCAGAAGTTTTGGAACTGAAACAACATGAACCGGTTCTCAGATTTGGGAAACCGGGTATCTGAAACCTTTGTTGCGTGAAAAATTGATTTTTGAATAGGGGAACCGGTTCCCAGATTTGGGGAACCGAGTTCCCAAACCCTCTGCCATGTTGAATCTTGAAAATTATTGATGGGAACCAATTCCCATATTTGGGGAACCGGGTTCCCAAACCCTCTACCACGTGAAAAATTGAAGTTTTAATATGGGAACCGGTTCCCATATTTGGGGAGCCGGGTTCCACTTAGTGAATTTTCCAAAAATTTTCTAAAAACCATATCTTGAGATCTGGGTATCCGTTTGACGCGCCGTTACGAACCAAAAGTTAAGTGTGATGAACTGATTAACGTAGTGTTTGACGATGTTGATGATATATACATATGATGAATGAATGTTTCTACATTATAACAATTGTTGTTAGCCTTTATTGGCATTTGATGAAGGCTTATGCCTTGCTGTTTTATGATGATGATGTTGTTGGCCCGATTCGGCACATTGTAGAGGGCTTATGCCTTGGAAAATATGTAAGTTGTTGTTGCATTTTCGACATTGCATGCATTCATGGTTGAAGGTGTATGCCTTGTTGTTGGCCTGCATTGGCACATTGTTAAGGGCTTATGCCCTATTGTTGAAGGCTTATGCCTTGTTATTACCCATTATTGGCACTTTGGAGAGGGCTTATTCCCTGATGGTACCACATGCATGAAGTCGAGTCAGCTTCATGACATGAAAGTGTTTGTTGCATAATGATTGAATGTGCTGGTGTATGTTGTTGTATATGTGGATTAACGAGTATAATATGAACAGTGGAAGTATAAATTTGATTAACTTATATGACATATCTGTGGCATATTTACCATTATATGATTTATTAGATTGTTGTGATATCTCACCCCTTCTGTTTGAATGTTACCTCTACGTAGGTAACATGCAGGTGACAAGGATTAGAGTAGCTGAGGTATGGAGCGTCGCCTAGTATCGCGTAGATAGAGTCGGGTCTTGCTCTGATACGTAACACCGGGGATGAACGCTTGATTGACATAATGTTTTGAATTGTTTGTTTTGGATATTTTGGGGGCATTGAGTACTCTCTTGTAGTTGTTGAAAACTTATTATTTTTCTGAATTGCATGAGATGATAATTACCTTATGTTGAATTCATTTCCAGTGTTTTAATAAAGTGAAGTTGAAATTATATGATGCGTTTATTGTTAGAACAAGATTTGTTCTGATCAATATTCTTAGTTTTGATGATAACAAGGATATGAATTTTGTATGAGATAATGTGGTACTCTAATACTATGCAATTTCCATTTCAGGAATTATACAAAGAGTATGCACAAAATCAGCGCAAGAAGCAACTGACTCAGAAGGTTCAGCATGCAACATCAGAACATGGTCTGGCAAGACATCAGAAGATGGTAAAGCAGAATCAGAACATGGGTCTATGGAAGCATCAGAAGAACTTGAGATCAGAAGCAGAAGCACTGAAGTTCTCATGGTATCACGCTCAGAAGCTCTTCAAGGTCAAAAGACAAGAAGATGCTCTGCACCAAGCTGTTTGACTCTGATGACATTCAAACGTTGTTTACACAAACATCAGATCAGAAGCAAGTACTAGACTGGCAGGCTACGCTGACTGACAAAAGGAACGTTAGAAGCTATTAAAGGAAGCGTCAGTAGACACAATGGAAACAAGGCTCGAGGTAGTTGACAAAAGAGTGAAACATTAAATGCAATGCTGTACGGATTACGCAAAGCATTAAATGCTCCCAATGGTCATCTTCTCAAGTGCCTATATATATGAAGTTCTGATGAGAAGCTCCATACAACACTTGCGCATTAAACTGAAACGCTGTCAAATTCAAAAGCTCTCAAACTTCGTCATCAAGCTCACTACATTGCTGTTGTAATATCTTAGTGAGATTTAAGCTTAAACTTTAAGAGAAATATCACAGTTGTGATTAAAGCTTTTCAGAAGCATTGTAATACTCTTAGAATTTATTTACATTAAGTTGTAAGAACTAGAGTGATCAGGTAGATCAGAATACTCTAGAAAAGTCTTAGAGGTTGTCTAAGCAGTTTGTTCCTAGAGTGATCAGGTTGTGATCAGGATACTCTAGAAGACTTAGCAGTTGGCTAAGTGGAAAACCATTGTAATCAAGTGTGATTAGTGGATTAAATCCTCAGGTGAGGTAAATCACTCCAAGGGGGTGGACTGGAGTAGTTTAGTTAACAACGAACCAGGATAAAAATCATTGTGCAAATTGTTTTTATCTTACAAGTTTTAAAGCTACACTTATTCAAACCCCCCCCTTTCTAAGTGTTTTTCTATCCTTCAATTGGCATCAGAGCGCCGGTTCTAAGGTGCAAGCACTTAACCGTGTTTAGAAAAGATTCAGGAAGAGAAAAATGCTTCAGTAAGAGATGGCTGGTGAAATTCCAACAAACACATCTACATCTACATCTGGCTCTGCTGAGCAATACAATGGTAACAATGGTTATACTAGACCACCAGTATTTGACGGTGAAAACTTTGAATACTGGAAAGATAAACTGGAAAGTTACTTCCTTGGTCTAGACTGTGACTTATGGGATCTTCTGGTGGATGGTTACAAACATCCAGTAAAAGCTACAGGCGTAAGGCTTACCAGACAAGAAATGAATGATGATCAAAAGAAGCTTTTCAAAAATCATCATAAATGTAGGACTGTTTTGCTGAATGCTATCTCTCATGCTGAGTATGAGAAGATATCTAACAGGGAAACTGCCCATGATATATATGAGTCATTGAAAATGACCCATGAAGGAAATGCTCAAGTCAAGGAGACCAAAGCTCTTGCTCTAATCCAGAAATATGAAGCCTTCAAGATGGAGGACGATGAAGACATTGAGAAGATGTTCTCAAGATTTCAAACGCTAACTGCTGGATTAAGAGTTCTGGACAAAGGCTACACCAAGGCTGATCATGTAAAGAAAATCATCAGAAGCTTACCCAGAAGATGGGGTCCAATGGTGACTTCATTCAAGATTGCAAAGAATCTGAATGAGGTTTCTTTGGAAGAGCTAATCAGTGCCTTGAGAAGCCATGAGATAGAGCTGGATGCAAATGAGCCTCAGAAGAAAGGTAAGTCTATTGCATTAAAATCTAATATTAAAAAATGCACTAACGCTTTTCAGGCTGAAGAAGTAGATTCTGAAGAATCAGTATCAGAAGAAGAAGATGAACTCTCCATGATCTCCAGAAGGGTAAACCAACTCTTGAAAAGCAAACAAAGGAAGTTCAAAAGCTTCAGAAGTTCAAAGAAATTTGAACGAGGAGAATCTTCTGGTGGCAGAAGATCTGACAAGAAGAAAGTTGTCTGTTATGAGTGCAATGAGCCTGGACACTTCAAGAATGAATGTCCAAAACTTCAGAAGGAGAATCCCAAGAAGAAGTTTCCTAAGAAGAAAGGTCTTATGGCAACATGGGATGATTCTGAATCAGAATCAGAATCAGACTCTGAAGGAGAGCAAGCCAACTTTGCACTGATGGCCACAGTGGATGATGGATCAGAATCTACATCAGAATCAGATTCTGAAGAGGTATTTTCTGAACTATCTAGAGATGAATTAGTTTCCAGCTTGACTGAACTTTTGGAACTCAAGGCTCACCTTAGTATCAAATACAAAAAGCTGAAAAAGCAATTTGAATTTGAAACTAAGAAGCTGGAAGTGGAAAATTCTGAACTGAAGGAAAAAGTTTTAAAATTATCCAAAGATAGTGGATCTCCTTCTGAATCAGAAAAATCCATTCCTAGTCTCAATCATATTCTGAAAGAATATGACTCGAGCTTCAGAAAGTTCCTATCTAGAAGTATTGGCAGAAGTCATCTTGCTTCTATGATATTTGGTGTTTCTGGAAACAGAAGGTTTGGATTTGGCTATGAGGGTGATACCTCACATAAATTTGAACCTGTTGATGATCTAAAAATCACATACAAGCCATTGTATGATCAGTTCAAATATGGCCATGCACATGATATTAGGCTCACTTCACATGCACAGAGTTTTAACACTGTACACACCAAGAAGCATGTGACACAACCTAAGAAATATCATGCTGTCAAACCTAAAGAATATCATGCTGTTCCTCCTGTTAATTATCATGCTAAACCCAAGTTCAATCAGAACTTGAGGAAAACTAACAAGAAAGGACCCAAGAAATTGTGGGTACCTAAGGAGAAGATAATTTCTGTTACAGATATCCTTAGCTGCAAAGAGGACAAAGCACAAAATGTCATGGTACCTGGACTTTGGGTGCTCGCGACACATGACGGGAAGAAGGTCTACGTTCCAAAACCTGGTGCTTAAACCAGGTGGAGAAGTCAAGTTTGGAGGAGATCAGAAGAGCAAGATTATTGGCTCTGGAACCATAAGTTTTGGTAACTCTCCTTCCATAACTAATGTACTTCTTGTAGAAGGATTAACGCATAACTTATTGTCCATAAGTCAATTAAGTGACAATGGTTATGATATAATATTCAATCAAAAGTCTTGCAAGGCTGTAAGTCAGAAGTATTGCTCAATCCTATTTATAGGCAAGAGAAAGAACAACATCTATAAGATTGATCTTTCAAATCTTGAGAAGCAGAAGGTGACTTGCCTTATGTCTGTTTCTGAAGAGCAATGGGTCTGGCATAGAAGATTAGGACATGCTAGTTTGAGAAAGATTTCTCAGATTAACAAACTAAATCAGGTCAGAGGTCTCCCAAATCTGAAATATAAATCAGATGCTCTTTGTGAAGCATGTCAGAAGGGCAAGTTCTCCAAACCTGCATTCAAATCTAAGAATGTTGTCTCTTCCTCAAAGCCATTAGAACTTCTGCACATTGATCTATTTGGACCAGTCAAAACAGCATCTGTCAGAGGGAAGAAATATGGATTAGTCATCGTAGATGATTATAGCCGCTGGACATGGGTAAAGTTCTTAAAACACATGGGTATTGCCCATGATTTTTCTTGCCCTAGAACTCCACAACAAAATGGAGTTGTAGAGCGAAAGAATAGGACTCTGCAGGAAATGGCCAGAACCATGATCAATGAGACCAATATGGCTAAGCACTTCTGGGCAGAAGCAATAAACACTGCATGTTATATTCAGAATAGAATCTCTATAAGACCTATTCTAAATAAGACTCCTTATGAATTGTGGAAGAACAGAAATCCCAACATTTCATATTTTCATCCTTTTGGATGTGTGTGCTTTATTCTGAATACTAAAGATCATCTTGGTAAGTTTGATTCTAAGGCACAAAAATGTTTTCTTCTTGGATATTCTGAACGCTCTAAAGGCTACAGAGTATACAATACTGAAACATTGGTTGTAGAAGAATCAATCAATATCAGTTTTGATGATAAGCTTGGTCTTGGAAAACCAAACCAGTTTGAGAATTGTGCAGATATAGATATTGACATATCAGAAGCTGTAGAACCAAGAAGCAAAGCTCCAGAAGCTGAAAATCTCAGAAGCAATGGATCAGAAGATCAAGTTGCTGCATCTTTAGAGAATCTGAGGATTTCTGAAGAGCCAACAATCAGAAGATCTTCTAGACTCACCTCTGCTCACTCAGAAGATGTGATTCTTGGAAAGAAAGACGATCCCATCAGAACAAGAGCATTCCTTAAGAACAATGCAGAATGTCAATTAGGTCTTGTCTCTTTGATCGAGCCAACTTCTGTTGATCAAGCTCTAGAAGATCCAGACTAGATAATTTCCATGCAAGAAGAACTAAATCAGTTTACAAGGAATGATGTATGGGATTTGGTTCCTAGACCAAAAGGATTCAACATCATTGGTACTAAGTGGGTGTTCAGAAACAAGCTCAGTGAAAAGGGAGAAGTGGTAAGAAACAAAGCCAGACTGGTGGCTCAGGGATATAGTCAGCAAGAAGGGATTGACTATACAGAAACCTTTGCACCAGTGGCCAGGTTAGAATCTATTCGCTTACTGATCTCTTTTGCCACTCAACATAACATCACTCTGTATCAGATGGATGTTAAGAGCGCCTTCTTAAATGGTTATATAGATGAAGAAGTCTATGTCCACCAACCTCCTGGTTTTGAAGACTTTAAGTCTCCAGAACATGTTTTCAAACTTAAGAAATCATTGTATGGTTTGAAGCAAGATCCCAGAGCTTGGTATGAAAGATTAAGTTCTTTCCTTCTGGACAATGGTTTCACTAGAGGTCAAGTGGACACAACTCTTTTCTGTAAAACATCTAAGAAGGATATTTTAATTTGTCAAATTTATGTTGATGATATTATATTTGGAACATCTAATGCTTCACTTGGAAAGGAGTTTGCTAAGTCTATGCAGGCTGAATTTGAAATGAGCATGATGGGTGAACTCAAGTATTTCCTTGGGATTCAAATCAATCAAACTTCTGATGGAACCTATGTTCATCAAACGAAGTATGCGAAAGAACTCCTGAAGAAGTTTAATCTTTCTGAAAGCAAAGAATCCAAAACTCCTATGCATCCAACATGTGTTCTAGGTAAGGATGAGGTAAGTAAGAAGGTAGATCAGAAGTTGTACAGAGGTATGATTGGATCTCTTCTATACTTAACTGCTTCTAGACCTGACATTCTATTCAGTGTTTGTTTGTGTGCTAGATTCGAATCAGATCCTAGAGAATCTCACTTAACTACTGCTATGGATGAAGAGTCAGCTATAAGATTATCAGATATATGAGAGTAACATTCCTATTTTCTGTGATAATACTTCCGTTATATGTTTATCTAAGAATCCTATCTTACATTCCAAAGCTAAACATATTGAGATTAAACATCATTTTATGAGGGACTATGTTCAGAAGGATGTTCTTTCTTTGAACTTTGTGGATACAGACCATCAATGGGCTGACATCTTTACAAAACCCCTTGCTGAAGATAGGTTTAAGTACATTCTGAAGAATATCAGTATGGACTTATGCCCAGAATGAGAAGATGAGAAGATCTTTGTATGAATACCTTCTGAAATGTGTTAGGACTAGGCAGCTATAAGAAGTTCTGATACTAATCAATTAGAAGTTCTGATTCTGTTATTACTAACTTTTCGTTATCTAATTTGATTCAGAAGCTCTTTTAAAGCAAAACAGCTGTTACCAGTCTTTCCAGAAAATGAACACGTGTTCACTATTTTTGGACAAGCATGCGTGCAGTTGAGGAGACGCCGCCCTAGGTAACTGTGCAAATCATTTCACTTTGTCACATTATCTCTCCTAACGTCATTTCTCATTAAATGCATATTGATGTCATTTTTTTTGTAATCATTTCTTTTAAACAGTTTTCTTTTTACTTTATTTTATTTTCTTTTTCAAACCGTTTAAATAACCCGCTTCATCTTCATTTCATCTTTCTCTCTCTCTCTCTCTATTTGTGTATCTCTCTCTTTGCATTCGTCTCTTTCAAACTCTAGTTTGTGATATGAAACCAAGCAACATCATCATGAATTCTTCCTCTCAACTGGTATACAACAAGCACAGATACGCTCCTCTGAAGACTTGCTCCATTCCTCAGTCAGAACTGGAAGTTCTCTGTGAGTCCTCTGTGGACTTTGAAAATTTGAAAGCATATGGTTTCAAACCTGATGCTAAACTCATGGCACAGGGATGGTCAAACTATCTGGCTATATTGGCTAGACCAATTTACCCTGAACTAGTGAAAGATTTCTGGGTTCATGCAATTGTCACTCCAACCGCCATTATCTCCTTCGTACTAGGGCATGAAGTTGTGATAACTGAGAAGTTAATCAGGAAGCTGAACAACTTGGCCGATGAAGAAGGAGTCACTGGTCCCCTTCCTGGCAGAGTTGATTGGTTCCAGGTTGAGAAGCTGATTTCGTGTGTTACCGGTACTGATTCAAGTCTAACTGGTACCTTGAAGCCGTTTTATCAAGTTTGGGCTGAGATTATTCTGGGCTCTCTTCATCACAGAAAGAAATTCTTCTCTTCATCTTACATCAGTCCTGACCACAAGTACACTCTCTTCTGCGTCGGAAGAAGAATTGAAATCAACATCTCCAACATCATTTTTGAGAATCTGAAGTTGGCTATTGAAGAGTCAAGAGATGAAGAACGTGCAGAGTATCCTCATCTCCAAAGAAATGCTGTTCCTTTCACCAGAATGATCTTAGACATTCTGATTGAGAGTGACCTAATGGACTCCCTAAGGGCTATTGGAACACCTAACTTCTTTAGAGTCACCCGGGGTTCTATCTTCAATGGTCTTGACTTGCTGAGAATGGAACTTGTCAAGGAAATAACTGCTGTTCCCTTTGACATTGAACACAGAAGAATTCCTATTGCAGGTTTCTCTACTTTATTTCAAGCAGAACTTTGCCAGGCGGTTAAATTCTATTTGGAGGCTTCTGCGAGAAATAAATCTTCTATTGATTCTGCATGGATTCGTGGAAGAGTGCTTCCCTCTCAAGCTGACCTCAAGAAGGAGGATAAGAAGAAGCGAGACAAAAGGCTAAAGAGAAAGGCTGCAGAAGAAGCTCCCAAGAGAGAAACAAGGCAGAAGGTCACTTATGACCCTCTTAAGGTTGATTCCTTTGAGGCAATCAGAACAGGTAACTTCTCCAGGCAAGTGAACCAACCTCCACCTATCCAATCTTCTCCTTCTGAACCTCAAAACATCCTTACCTCTACAAATATTCCTCAATCACCTCCTTCTGCACAAACTCCTACCCCCATATCACCTTTACCTAATAGCTTGCAAACACCATCATCCTCTCAAGTTCTCAACCCTACCCCCTTAACTACCATCCTTTCCACACCCACAGATATACCTTCTTCATCAACCCCCTTCACTGATATTCCACCCTCTTCAAACACTGCACCTCCATCTTCTCTATCCCATCCCCTAACTACCAGAAAATCCAACCCTTACTGCCTTCTCTACCCAGACTACAAATTCACCTTCAACCCTCCTGAACCTGAACCTATCATTTGTCTGGAGTTGTTCAGAAGTGAAGTGATCAGTAGGCTGGACCTCTTGAGAGATGCTTTCCTCAATGGTCTTGATGATGTTTCTACGAGAAACCTCTGGAAAAGCTTTCGCCAGGATTTTCAAGTAGGAGCAATGGGAGTACAGAAGAGACTAGTGGCTGCTGCCCCTGGTTATGCTGGTTACCTTCTGGAGGGTGACAATGGTATCTACTATCATCCCCTCAGAAACAGGGTTGCTGTTGAGGAGAAGAAGTTTGTGGATGAGCTGGAAGAAGCAAGAATTGCTGCTGCCATGGAAGCTAACCCTTGCAGGGAAATTGTGGTCTGGAGACCTCAATATCCTGTTCTGCTTGGAGACTTCAGGATGCTCTTTGAATTTCTGAGGGAAATTCCTTCTAAGGAAGACCCAAGCTTGGTCATTCCAGAAGTTGTTGACCCACCAGAAGTTGAAGGTCCTTCTGCTCCTAGGAATCTTGCTGCCATTCTTCAGGCACTTGAGAATGGAGATTCTGAGGTTCCTGCTGCAGAGTATGGAGTTGCTTCTACGCAAGAAGCAGATGCTGATCATGTTGCTGAAACAATTCCTGTTGAGGAAAATCCTGCAAATGATCTGACCATGGAAGCTGCATATCAGAATGCCATCCCTTTGGAAAGAAGTTGTGAAGCTTCTTCTGATGAACCTTCCCGTCTTGCAAGGACTTTGGAAGTCATTCAGAAGAACCAGGATGAGCAGAGATCAATCAACGCTGAGTTTCGTGCTTTCATGGAAAGGCAGAATGAGAGCAACAGTGGGATTCATGATATGCTGGCCAAGATGATGTCGAAGCTAGGGTCATCTTAGATTGAGTCTTAGACTGTTTCCTTTTGCTTTGCTGCATCTGTTTTTCTTTGCATCTTCTCTTGCCCTTCCTCTTGTACTTCTGAACCTTTTCTTCGTGCTTAATGAAATTTATCCTTTTCTTCTATGTGTTTGTCGTGTTTTTCATCTGAATATTTTATGTTTTTGATGTTATGACAAAAAGGGGGAGAAAAATGTGATAAATGATCTGATTTACTTTATCAGTTGCTGGGAGAATGGCTCCACATTTCTAACAGAACTTGCAAAGTTCTATGCCTTTAAGTGTTGTCTTGCAGGAATTGGAGATCCTCTTTAAAGCTCAACATGAGAAGCAAAGAGATGGGGAAAAGCAATTCTATAAAGAATCAAGCTCTTGGAAACTGAAGCAAGCTGAGTGCTATAAAGCTTCAAGAATCAGAAGCAAGAAGGAAGAATGTTCTGATATTCTGATGATAGAATAAACTTTCATTCTTATTCTTTATATGTTCTGATGCATGTTTTAGTTATAAAATATGCTCTGAAACATTTTATGTTTGTATGCTCTGATACATAATTATATGTTCTGATACATATTTTATGTTCTGATTCATTCATGCTGACTTTTGTCGTTTAGTTTGTTCTGTAACATTTCAGGATGTAGAGATGCTCTGATGATGCTCTAGTACATTCAACAATGTTCTGATACAATCTAGCATGTAATGACTCGAGAAGATATTCAATCTCTGAAGCTGTCCAATGGAAGCAAGAATCAGAAGCTATGAATATTCTGAAGATCTAGGAAATTCAAGTTCTGAAGCTGTCCTGTGAAAGCAAGAATCAGAAGCTGTGAATGTTCTGAAGATCTAAGCATATGTGAAAGTCTCTACTGAAATACTCAGGGAAGTCTTTTATTTATAAAAAATTCTTCTAGTATTTATTTCAGGGGGAGATTATTTATCTCAGGGGGAGATTGTTAATCTCAGGGGGAGACATATTCACACATTGTCTATATGCTTGTGCTATAGCTGTGTAATTGTCTTTAGCTGTCTGATATTCTGATCGCAAATTCATATCATTTATGTATGTTTTTGTCATCATCAAAAAGGGGGAGATTGTTAGAACAAGATTTGTTCTGATCAATATTCTTAGTTTTGATGATAACATAGATATGAATTTTGTATGAGATAATGTGGTACTCTAATACTATGCAATTTCCATTTCAGGAATTATACAAAGAGTATGCACAAAATCAGCGCAAGAAGCAACTGACTCAGAAGGTTCAGCATGCAACATCAGAACATGGTCTGGCAAGACATCAGAAGATGGTCAAGCAGAATCAGAACATGGGTCTATGGAAGCATCAGAAGAACTTGAGATCAGAAGCAGAAGCACTGAAGTTCTCATAGTATCACGCTCAGAAGCTCTTCAAGGTCAGAAGACAAGAAGATGCTCTGCACCAAGCTGTTTGACTCTGATGACATTCAAACGTTGTTTACACAAACATCAGATCAGAAGCAAGTACTAGACTGGCAGGCTACGCTGACTGACAAAAGGAACGTTAGAAGCTATTAAAGGAAGCGTCAGTAGACACAATGGAAACAAGGCTCGAGGTAGTTGACAAAAGAGTGAAACATTAAATGCAATGCTGTACGGATTACGCAAAGCATTAAATGCTCCCAACGGTCATCTTCTCAAGTGCCTATATATATGAAGTTCTGATGAGAAGCTCCATACAACACTTGCGCATTAAACTGAAACGCTGTCAAATTCAAAAGCTCTCAAACTTCGTCATCAAGCTCACTACATTGCTGTTGTAATATCTTAGTGAGATTTAAGCTTAAACTTTAAGAGAAATATCACAGTTGTGATTAAAGCTTTTCAGAATCATTATAATACTCTTATAATTTATTTACATTAAGTTGTAAGAACTAGAGTGATCAGGTAGATCAGAATACTCTAGAAAAGTCTTAGAGGTTGTCTAAGCAGTTTGTTCCTAGAGTGATCAGGTTGTGATCGGGATACTCTAGAAGACTTAGCAGTTGGCTAAGTGGAAAACCGTTGTAATCAAGTGTGATTAGTGGATTAAATCCTCAGGTGAGGTAAATCACTCCAAGGGGGTGGACTGGAGTAGTTTAGTTAACAACGAACCAGGATAAAAATCATTGTGCAAATTGTTTTTATCTTACAAGTTTTAAAGCTACACTTATTCAACCCCCCCCCCCCTTTCTAAGTGTTTTTCTATCCTTCATTTATGTCGGTTCATCCGAATATCTGTGTTATGTATCTTTGATTATAAATCTGAGAAAACTTGTATGATGTTTCGATGTAGCATCCCATTTGTTAATGATTGGCATGCTTTATTTACTCTGATTATTTATGTAAATTCACGATGGGGAAATAGGGTGTTACAGAGGCAACATCTCAATTCCCGCGCTGGGACTTAAATTATAAATGAGACAAAGATGGAGTCATTTGTAATTTTCGCCATCCCCTCCATCACCATTTCTTTCTCTGAGTTGCACAGTATTCCCCTTGTCCTTTTGTTTTTGTTACTTTCTTACCAGAGTTCTTTACTTCCTCGAGACAATCAAGTAGGTTCTCATTTACTTATTTCTTTTTGGTTTTTTTTTCTCCAACTAGTTTGTACGTGGAACTCCGAGGAATATTGGTATTTGGCGGTGGCCTAGCCACTTCCACATACCGACGCCAATATGTAGAGTTAGTTTTTTACGATAGTTTTTGGTTTGGCGCCACCGATGTGAAGGTGAAATAGATTTTGCACCATTAGGATTTATGAATTTGCGATGAAGTTCTTCGGCCGAGGAGCATGTTATCTGTGAAACTCATGAATTTAAGATGAAGTTCATGTGTCGGGGAGCATTCTCTCCTTGATATTCATGAATTTAAGATGAGGTTCATGTGTCAGGGAGCATTTTCTCTGTGATATTCATGAATTTAATATGAACTTCATGCGTCGGGGAGGTACTCTCCGCGGGGTTCGTGAAATGCATCACAAATTTTATGGAATGAGGAAACTCTCCTCGCGGTACCTATGAATTTTAATCATGAGTCCTCCGCCGAGGACAATGTTCCCGTGAGTATCTCTCTTGTCATTGAGTAAGGGCTTTGGCCGGGGAAATGTCCCCGTGCCTTTCTTCGCACTTTCACATGATTTGCAGTGTAAAGGTGGATTTGATTTGAGCGTCGAATTCACTATTGTCCTCTGTATTTTAGGTACGATGGCTCACAATGCTGAAGGTCTTAATCTGGTAGACACGATCACCGATTCAAAGATGGATTCGGTCGGGCCAAAACCCCTAGGAATAACGTCACCTTACGCCGATTCCCCGAGGGAGGTATTTACGATCATCGAGGGAAGTCCCTAGGAATTGGGTAGTTTACCAACCTACCCAGGAAGATTAGATTTGTTCGCATTTCCCGATGAATCATTTCCTTATGTACGAATACATTTTCAAAGATATGGGCCTTCGGTTTCCATTCAACAATTTTAAAATCGGCGCCTTTACTCGGCCGGAGCCGACGCCCTCCCAATTACACCTGAATTTGACTGCCTTCATCCAGGCGTTTGAGATTGTATGCTAATACCTCCAAATCAACGCTACTCTCCCCCTTTTCTTTCGTTGTTTCCACCTCCAACGACAATCCCCCAACTGGAAACATAGATAGGTGTCCCTTAAGCATCCAAAGAAGTTGTTTTAAGCGTTCACGTGCTCCGGTCGCACCTTCATAAATAGGTATTATTTGGTCGTTCCCGTGAGCCAAGCACATACTGACTCCTTGTTTGAGTCGAGGGTTGTGATCAAGGAGGACGAGAGTGTACATCAAAATGAGGGTGTGATCTAAGTAACGAAATTGGTCGCGAAAATCCCACTTCGCTGAAGTAGGGCACATTTTGATCAGAGCACAAATTTCTACAACACCAAGCCTGGCGAGTTGGAACCCGAGGACCAACGTAGCTATGATAAGTTGGTGAAGTTTATCGACGGTTTTACCATTTCTCAGTGGGTAAATAGGACCGGGGAGGATATCCTTGACGATCAGGGCCAAGCCATCTATGAGACTCAGTTTATCAACACCAAAGGCCTCCCCGTGTGTAGTATCTTCGAGGACGCTAAACTGCTTTTAGGTAGTTGTTTTTCTTTTAACATCTCTATATGCTTTTCTTCCTCGGTATACTAAATTTTGCTCGTTATTTGTTACGGAGAACATGTCGAGTCTTCAAGATCGTATTATGAAGATGGCTTCTAGTCAAGGGAAGGTTGGAAAGAAGCACCCAAAAACTGAGTAGTGTAGCTCTAGAACGAGCCCATGGATGATGGCTCAAGTGGCTCCAGCAATCAATTATCTTCTTCTCTGATGGGAAACAACTCTCCTCCTCAACACGAAAGCCCGAGGAAGAAAAGGAAACACATAAAGGGAGACGTGAATGTACATGTAGATCTTATGAGAGAAGCCCCACAGGTCCAGTTTTTGCTGCAGACTTGCTTTCTCAACCGGGGCTCTTTGAGGGAAGCACTTATCTGTCTGTGCCTCAGGCGGAGTCATTGGCCATCGCGAACCTCGACATGGAAGGCAGGAGGAAGGTGCTTGTAACACCCCTTTTCTAACCCCAAATATATCATACAATCAAACAGAGTAAGCATGCATAAAGGAAAAGGGCGTCACATGTTATTTTCATTGCAATGAAAACCTAAAACAAAACATCCAACATTCTTGATATGCAAAGATCATTTTTTTTTGTAACACAATGTAAATCTCATGCTTTCATACATTATGCATAAACGCTTGCGGAAAACAATTGAATTGCTATTAAAGATTTCAATGAATATATCCCATACTATATTCATCTACCAAATTCAACCAACATCTATATCTTTGTTACTTGAAAATCACAATCATAGGCTACAACGACCTTTAAATAAACATATCCAAATGTTATCACATACATCCAGTGTTCAACAAACCATATAAAATAGCAATATTCAAACATGAACATAAGTCTAAGAAAACCCCCAAGTGTTACATGATCAGAGCATATGACTCTCTACCTAATCAAAACGAAACCTCGGAGCTCTCTGGCTAAGTCACGAATCAAGCAACTACTCTTCTGAACCTGCACGTTACCAACCAAGGGTAACATTCAAACAGAAGGGTGAGAATTCAAATTCTAAATAGAAAATATAATAATGGGAAATGCAACATAAGTAAGCATACATTTCAGGAATTCATCACTCTTCACAAAACATGTATTTATCTTCGATATAAAGTTAACATGTTCCATACCATTAAGCATCGCAATCAAATTCACAACCTCACATATTGACGATTCTACATATATACACATATATCACTCACACATATAAATATATTCCACATTTCACATCAAATATGTATTAATCACATATATCTCATTCTCATCACATTCTCTAATTCATATAAAATGATTCATCATTCCACATATATGCATATCAATCAAACTCACATCCACACATTCATACCACATAATTGTAGCGGGGAAAATCTGAGATCGAAGCCATTAAATTGACTCGACTCAATATTTCAGTGAAAGTCGCCACCGCGCTTTATTATTTCCAAAGGAAAAGGGAAAAGAACGAAAAAAACCCAAAGTTTAAAACAAGAAAGAGATCTTAGGTACGGGTGTTGATTATACAAGGGGAAGGTTTTAAGCACCCCTCATATCTGTGGTACTCCACAGGAACCTTTTTTAAAATCTGTGTTTTATAAAAGATATCGTGTGCAAAAGAGACGGTTTGTTTGATTTTTAAAATAAGCTCGGCAAGACATTAAGCCTTGTGCCTACATACCTCCTCGGTGCAATGGAGAAGTCAGAGCTAATGTAGTTCCGCTTTTAAAATGGGAAAAAAACGTTTAAAAGGAATAAACACGTTTACCATCGTCGGGGCAAATACTCAGCCATTGATTTTAAATATGAGAACGAACAAATTCTTTGCGTCACTAATGAGAGAAGGGCGCCAACTCGGATAAAATCGACAAGTATGCCACTAGCTCTCTCACATGGAAAAGATTTCGTCGTACCAATCAATATTAAAATCGTGGGGTATCGCAACTAATGACAATGATTAATCGTGCTTACTTTTGAAAGAAAATGCCAACAAGGGCTAAGTATAGTTTTAAAGAAGATTTTAAAAGGGATTTCAAACATAAGAAGGTTTTGGAAAAAAGGGAGAAGATTTTGAAAATTTAAGAAGTGGGAGGAGATGAAGAGGCTATCCTAGTGCGGGAAAATATAAGTTTAGGGAAAAAACAATCTGACCAAAATAAGAAGTCGACACTTGACACGTTGAGTCAAGGAAGAATTCCCATCCTTTGGATTACCAACACAAAACCAAAATTACCACTTAGGGAGCCAAATGAACTTGCAAATCTTCGAAGAATCACATAAGTTTCTGATGGAAATCGGGCAGAGTAACGGTTGCAAATGGGCGAAATCCTTATCTTAGTGCTTTTGAGTTAACCTTCAAAGACTTTTCGAGGACATACCTACACACATCACAACAGCAATCCGACCAGACAAAAATAGCGGGCAAAATAACAGTAAAATAGTAATCCACAGTCCATTTGTCCTTAAGCGTTTTTTAGGTTTCATCTTGTTTATTAATGTTTTAGCATAAAATTAAAGCACGGTCCAAGTGGACAAAAGAAAAATAGCGGAGAATAAATATGACGTCCAAATGGACAAAATAAAAATAGCAGAAAGTAAATATGATGATATGATAAATATAAGAGCGGTAAATATAAAGGACCATATAATTAAATGCGGAAATTATAATTAGTCGTTAGTTGTTAAAGATAACCATCTTGAAAACTTGTCAAGTATGTTATCAAAGTTAGTAAATAAAGATTAATAATGGAGGAAGGATGAATTCGGATTCAAATCAACCGCATACGACTTCCTCTCATTTTTAATCTTTTATTGATTCAGGACAAAGAAAAAAAAAAGAAGGATAGATGAAGAAGAAAGAGTAAAATTAAAAGAAAACACAAGGTATAAAATAATAAGACATATAATAATAATGGAGGAAGGATGAATTCGGATTCAAATCAACCACATACAACTTCCTCTCATTTTTTTGCTCTTTTATCGATTCGGGTCAAAGAAAGAAAAGGAAAGATAGATGAAGAAAAAGAGAAAAAATAACATAATAAACTAATAAAAAATACAAGGTGTAAAATAATAAGACATATTTTTGTGAATTTTTTTCATAATTTTTGGACTAAAAATAGAATTAATATAAATTTCTAAAGTTAGAAACTAATTAAAATAAAATAGTAACATAAAATAAAGCAGAATAAATTCCATCCATCTGATTTAGTCCATTGACTAATTTTATGTAGGATCTAAGATCCAGAACTAAAGTGCATAATAAAAATAAAAGCTAGTGTGTAGAGAATCCCATTTCTGGTTATCTTCTCAGATGAAGACAAGTGGCTCCGATGGCCACTTGTCACACAGTCACCAACTGGCTCAAATCACTAGGAGATAAGGAAGGAAAAAATAAAAAATAAAAACAAGATGTTGTTGGCCACTGTTTCACGTGGGGAAAGAGAGATAGCTAAGCAAACATCATCATCATTACTAATTACTGATATTATTAAAGAAAACATTCATTTCCTTTTTCATTTTATGAACCAAGAGAATAAAAACAAAATAAAGGGCTTAGGATCCTCTCGATTTTTCTCTTTCTCCATTATTATAGTTTTATATATAAATAACACGTATTTTCATGACATGTGACATTTATTTCATATTTATTTAATTTTATATACTCAAAACTATAGTAATGGAGTCTTCAATTTCTTTTAAGAAATGGAGAGGATCTCTACCCAAAATAAAGTATCATTAAAGCAAAACAGAAACTGTGAATCATCAAGCAATTCGCGGCGGAGAGGATGAAGACTCGTGGTGGCGCATGTATCACCCCAAATTCTACCCGAAAATATCATGCGTGAAATCAGAGTATTTTAAAAACTATCAACAAGTATTTGGGATATCACATTTACTTCATATTAACAACTCATAAACAGATACATAGCACTTTAATCTCAGATAAGCACAAAACAACTTATAACAGCTCTTAGACAAACCAACTTCATTTTAATATGCAGTGGAATCATAACATTTAGCTTTATAAACAAATCATCTTATTTAATCGGAAACAAATTCAAACATCATAGTACTTCTCATTATCCAATTTGGAAATCAACAACTAAAACATGAACAACATAGAAACAACAATATAGACAACCCCCGAGTGCTACGTATCAGAGCGACACACCAACCAGATACGATGAATCTACAAACTTCCACAGTTATACTTGAGTACCTGCCCATTTCCCATGGTAGGGGAAACATCAGCAGAAGGGGTGAGATATCAAACATTATAAAGGAAAGTATGATAATACATATAGCAAAGATAAAATCATACACAATTCACCACTTCTCAATATAAGCAATTTGCATCACAACAATAATGTTAACTATCAACTATAACAATGTATTCAAGTTTACAAGTATGTCATTCAAGCACATAATAATATATACTTCATAATCACAACGTAAATTAATACAACTATCAACAATGGCAAAACATGGTTCATATATTCCACATATATACATATATCATTAATACATATATATATTTGCATTCTCATCATATACGTTTCATTTACATATATCACCAAAATCATGTATCAAATATCACCAAATTTAATTATCACATCTCATGCACACATAACAATCACCTAATCACATAATTACATATATTCAAACATCACATAACTCCAATGTAACTCAATGCAAGACATGTGACTCTATGCATGTGGTACCCAATATGGACCCAAAGTTCCACCGCTTCCGATTCATATAGAATCTAGCCACGCTTCAGATCCGGACAAGACCAAAGCCACCAAATGTAAACATATAGTTTACCGCTTTCCGATTCACTCTAGAATCCAAGCCACGCTTGTGTTTCAAAGCAATTCCACCTATGTTTCAAGGCACACTATGATATGAATGTATGTACAATCTCACAAATATATGCAATTAAGATCATCTCTACCATCTTAACTTTCCACATATCACAATAATTCAACTCTATGAATTATCCACCAATTGTACACAACATTCACAACACAAACACATCATTCACATATGAGAGGCCAATTAATCAATTACGAGTCACACAATCCAATTAACACTAGTAATCATACTACCTCATGTTAATTCTCATTTTTGTCAATTATACATGAACACACATTTTCAACATCAAGCAATTAATCATTAGAATTAATGCTAACCAACTAACCATAAAGAATCAATATCAAAACAACATCATTGGCATGACAATATATATTTCTCAACATACATATTCAAGCCAAAACACAATTACAAACAATTTCTCAAAATACCGTAATTTACCGATAAACCGAATAATTGGTCCAAGTCCAAGTATATTCCAATCACATAGACTTATTGGAATCAATTCAACTAATAATTTAAATATCCAATTAATAATTAAACTATATTAATTTCAATTCAACTATTATATTTCTATTCCATTATTTTCCAATTCTATAACAAAACCCATTATTTCACTATCAATGGTTTACTCACAACAAACATAACAATCTAATACACATAGATTATCAATTGCACACAACTTATCACATTTATATCATCACATTCCAACAAATCATCAAATACCCAAAATTGCAACATAGAAGAACATGGATATCAAAGTATAGAATTAAACCCACTATAACATACTATCATACAACCCTTTAGCATGAAAGAACCCCACCCTTACCTTGGCAAATATGAACTCTTTCACCATAGCTCTAAGCTTTTCTCCAAAATAAATCCTTCAAACATAATTTGGAGACACACCTAAAAACCAGTTCGGAAATCAGCTTATCAGACGAACTTAAAATCCTCAAAATCAAAATCGCTCCGGTCAGAACTTACCTCTATGAGTCAGGAACGTTGTGTCAAAACCACGCGACGATCCAACGGTTGGATTGAGAGATACATCCGTTTTGCTAAGGTGACTCAATGCTGAAACTTGCTGCGAAAATGAGGTTTCTTCTAGCTTTTCTCTTCCACCATTGTTCTCTTCCCTTTTGCCTCTTTTCTCTTCTTCCTATTTTTTCCCCCAAATGAAAATAGTAACCTCTAAAACCCTAACCTTCTCTTACTATTTCACTTATGTCAATTGGGCTTAACCCATCAATCCATCCATTATGTTTCTATCACTTAGGCCCATTTAGTTATATCTCTCTAATAACTCAATTAAGTCAAACAACACAAACACTCACATAATTAAATACTTAAATAATTATTATATCACATAATAACTAAATAAATAAGTTATTATTAAAAACACCAAACAATATAATTACTAATATAATTAATAAAAATATTAATAAAAATCGGGATGTTACAACTCTCCCCCACTTAGAATATTTTCGTCCTCGAAAATACCATCGACGCAACCATCTCATCTCCAAAACTACACTTACTCTCCCCAGAACCACACGAACACAAAGGCGTTCCACACCTTCGACCATACAAAGCTTCAAAATACAAGCTCTCAAAAGATCCTCAAGTTACTGAATCGTCTTCTCCGTTTGACCATCAGCTTGCAGATGATAAACAAAACTCAAACACAACTTAATAATCAAAGTACTCTACAAAACTTTCCAAAATCTAGAAGTAAACTTCGGATCTCTATCAGAAACAACACTCGATGGAATACCATGCCAACTCACAATCTTTTCAAAATACAACTTTGCAAGTCTCTCCATCGGATAATCCCTGCTTATCGAAATAGAGTGAGCAAAATTCGTCAATCCATCTACAATGACCCAAATTGCCTCACAATTAATCGATTTCCTAGAAAAACCCAAAACAAATCCATAGAAATGCTATCTCACTTCCACTCAGGAATGGACAACGGTTGCATCAAACCAGACGGTTTCTGATGTTCAATCTTTGACTTCTGACAAGTCAAACACGAATGCACAAATTCCGCAATATCCTTCTTCATATCGCGCCACCAAAATAACTTTCTCAAGTCTTGATACATCTTAGTAGCACCAGGATAATTACTCAACCACTTTGATGCCCTTCATCCCAAAAATTCTCTTTTTCAAATCCGAAACATCAGGAATACAAATTCAATCACGACATCTCATGACACCGTTCTCATCAATCCGAAAATTATCACCTTATCCTCGATCAATCAATTTCATCTCGTCAACCAATTTCAAATCCGATTTCTGACCTTCTCTAATCTCATCAAGAATACCACAAGTAAGCTTCAACATACCAAACTCAAATCTCGAAATTATTCCAACAATTCCAATTCTTGAATCATCAACATAGACATATGCAATTATTTCCTACTCAATTCATTTGCTACAAAGTTCGCTTTTCCCGGATGGTTATTCAAACCAAAATCATAGTCCTTCAAGAATTACAACCATATTCTTTTCCTCATTATCAACTCATTCTGATCAAACAACTACTTCAAACTCTTGTGTTCCCTATATACCTCGAATCTCGATCCAAACAAGTAGTGCCTTCAAAGTTTCAAAACAAAAACAACGGCGGCCAACTCTAAATCTTGCGTCAGATAATTCCTCTCATGAATCTTAAGTTGCCTTGAAGCATAAGCTACAACTTTTCCTTTTTGCTTCAACACAAAGCCTTGCGAAACCTTCCTTCTTCTTAACCAACAAAACAGATGCACCTCTAGACGACACACTCGAACGAATCAACCTCTCCTCAAACAAATCTTCAAGTTGACTCTTCAACTCTTTCAACATCATAAGCAGACATCCTATATGGAGCCCTCGATACAAGACTAGTTCCAGGAACTAAATCGATCGAAAACTCAACTTTTCTTTCTGACGGTAAATCACTTACATCTTCAGGAAACACTTATGCAAATGCGCCAACTATCAATAATCCTCCAATCGTTATTTCCTCACGAACATCCAAAGTTGCAAACAACCTAAACAACATCGCACCATCTTGCACAGACTTATTCACTTCCAATATTATCAAGCTGGTAAGACAAGTCTATCTCATTCCAATACGATTCCGTCTACTATCAACAAGAGATTAAGGGTGATCAGTTCCTCAATTTGTCAATAGATAGCCGACAACCATAATGGTAGCGTAAACCATCGTTACTTAACTGCAATAGAATCCTTTACGTCACCAAAAATACCATACTTCATTAACTCCCAAAATCATCTGAACATGCTAACACACACCTTGTGATAACATTAGAACATAATTCCTTTACACCACTATCAACACTTTTTATTCTTGGAATCATACTCGTCCCTTCACATTTCTAACTCCGACTTGAACGTTCCAACAACTTCGACAACTTTTCCAATCTCTTGCCAAGGATCCCTTGACAAGGTCTGCCGTAATCCGTCGCTTAATCATTATTCTTAAGTCAACATCCTACGCAACGATTACTTAAATTGATAACTTCACTGTCCACTAATAATGCTGAATATGGCAACTTCCTAAATTCCATCTTATAACAATTGTCCTTATTCCAAGACGTTCCGACTTGTTAAACAAACAAAATCTTAAATCCATGTTACCTTCGAATTCGGAACCAACAAACTTCTACATTGATTGTTCTGTCTCCTTAAGCAATATATTACACCAATAACTTACAACTGAAACATATCCGAGAAGCACAGCTTCTCCCCTACTTCGCTTAAACTAACCCTGCAACAAAACGAACAAGTACCAACAGTGTTTCACACACATGTCGCGTACTAAGGAATAAAACACTGACAGCATTCAACTATCACACAACTCAACTGACTCGACAACTTGGCCGGACGGACCGACCTGCTATGATACCACTAATGTAACACCCCAAATTCTACCCGAAAATATCATGCGTGAAATCAGAGTATTTTAAAAACTATCAACAAGTATTTGGGATATCACATTTACTTCATATTAACAACTCATAAACAGATACATAGCACTTTAATCTCAGATAAGCACAAAACAACTTATAACAGCTCTTAGACAAACCAACTTCATTTTAATATGCAGCGGAATCATAACATTTAGCTTTATAAACAAATCATCTTATTTAATCGGAAACAAATTCAAACATCATAGTACTTCTCATTATCCAATTTGGAACTCAACAACTAAAACATGAACAACATAGAAACAACAATATAGACAACCCCCGAGTGCTACGTATCAGAGCGACACACCAACCAGATACGATGAATCTACAAACTTCCACAGTTATACTTGAGTACCTGCCCATTTCCCATGGTAGGGGAAACATCAGCAGAAGGGGTGAGATATCAAACATTATAAAGGAAAGTATGATAATACATATAGCAAAGATAAAATCATACACAATTCACCACTTTTCAATATAAGCAATTTGCATCACAACAATAATGTTAACTATCAACTATAACAATGTATTCAAGTTTACAAGTATGTCATTCAAGCACATAATAATATATACTTCATAATCACAACGTAAATTAATACAACTATCAACAATGGCAAAACATGGTTCATATATTCCACATATATACATATATCATTAATACATATATATATTTGCATTCTCATCATATACGTTTCATTTACATATATCACCAAAATCATGTATCAAATATCACCAAATTTAATTATCACATCTCATGCACACATAACAATCACCTAATCACATAATTACATATATTCAAACATCACATAACTCCAATGTAACTCAATGCAAGACATGTGACTCTATGCATGTGGTACCCAATATGGACCCAAAGTTCCACCGCTTCCGATTCATATAGAATCTAGCCACGCTTCAGATCCGGACAAGACCAAAGCCACCAAATGTAAACATATAGTTTACCGCTTTCCGATTCACTCTAGAATCCAAGCCACGCTTGTGTTTCAAAGCAATTCCACCTATGTTTCAAGGCACACTATGATATGAATGTATGTACAATCTCACAAATATATGCAATTAAGATCATCTCTACCATCTTAACTTTCCACATATCACAATAATTCAACTCTATGAATTATCCACCAATTGTACACAACATTCACAACACAAACACATCATTCACATATGAGAGGCCAATTAATCAATTACGATTCACACAATCCAATTAACACTAGTAATCATACTACCTCATGTTAATTCTCATTTTTGTCAATTATACATGAACACACATTTTCAACATCAAGCAATTAATCATTAGAATTAATGCTAACCAACTAACCATAAAGAATCAATATCAAAACAACATCATTGGCATGACAATATATATTTCTCAACATACATATTCAAGCCAAAACACAATTACAAACAATTTCTCAAAATACCGTAATTTACCGATAAACCGAATAATTGGTCCAAGTCCAAGTATATTCCAATCACATAGACTTATTGGAATCAATTCAACTAATAATTTAAATATCCAATTAATAATTAAACTATATTAATTTCAATTCAACTATTATATTTCTATTCCATTATTTTCCAATTCTATAACAAAACCCATTATTTCACTATCAATGGTTTACTCACAACAAACATAACAATCTAATACACATAGATTATCAATTGCACACAACTTATCACATTTATATCATCACATTCCAACAAATCATCAAATACCCAAAATTGCAACATAGAAGAACATGGATATCAAAGTATAGAATTAAACCCACTATAACATACTATCATACAACCCTTTAGCATGAAAGAACCCCACCCTTACCTTGGCAAATATGAACTCTTTCACCATAGCTCTAAGCTTTTCTCCAAAATAAATCCTTCAAACATAATTTGGAGACACACCTAAAAACCAGTTGGGAAATCAGCTTATCAGACGAACTTAAAATCCTCAAAATCAAAATCGCTCCGGTCAGAACTTACCTCTATGAGTCAGGAACGTTGTGTCAAAACCACGCGACGATCCAACGGTTGGATTGAAAGATACATCCGTTTTGCTAAGGTGACTCAATGCTGAAACTTGCTGCGAAAATGAGGTTTCTTCTAGCTTTTCTCTTCCACCATTGTTCTCTTCCCTTTTGCCTCTTTTCTCTTCTTCCTATTTTTCCCCCAAATGAAAATAGTAACCTCTAAAACCCTAACCTTCTCTTACTATTTCACTTATGTCAATTGGGCTTAACCCATCAATCCATCCATTATGTTTCTATCACTTAGGCCCATTTAGTTATATCTCTCTAATAACTCAATTAAGTCAAACAACACAAACACTCACATAATTAAATACTTAAATAATTATTATATCACATAATAACTAAATAAATAAGTTATTATTAAAAACACCAAACAATATAATTACTAATATAATTAATAAAAATATTAATAAAAATCGGGATGTTACAGCGCACGGCGGCCTGAGGTGGTCCGACACGACGGCCACCACGAAACTTTTCCAGAATTAATTTTTTTTACGTGATTCTACTCGGTTACTTCTCCTTTCCACGAATCCAAGGTTAGTTTTCTAAAAAAGGTTACCACAATTTGTAGATCTTGAAAATAAGTATAGAAACAAAAAGTCTAATATCAACTCTACATCACAAAAAACTCAAGAAATGAAGACGGATTCGGTATCAGAGAGGTATTATCAACCTTCAGGCGCAAAGAAGTCAAGGAACGGTGGCAGTTTGGAACTCCGGTGCGGCGGTTTTGGAATTCCGGCGGTGGTTTTCGGTCAAGCTCGGTTCAGGTGAGTTTTTTCTGATTTTTGTTTTGAGTAAGTCTGAAAAGTTCTGAGCAAAAGGTCCCTGTGTCAGTGAAAATGAATGTTTATATACTGCTCAGATTCAGGGTTTTGGATGAACAAAATGGGCTCAGAAATGATTTTGATGAAATGTTGCATTCTTCTATCAAGCCCAATCCGAAAATGATTTATTGTTGCTCCGAAATATCATTTTTGTTTGCAATGTGTGGTGTGAATTCATGATAAATGGGCCTGAATTGTTTCATGTATTTGGACTGATCTTGTAGAATTTGAAACAGATTTGTTATTGTTGCTTTTGGAATAAATATTTCTAACTTTCTTTTTCTTCTCTTTTCATGTATTGATGGAGAATGAGATAATTGTGAGATAAAGTTTTGTATCTTGAAAGAAACTTGCAACATGATGTGAACTCAAGAATTTGGAGCTTACTTTCTTAGAAAGAAATTCTACGGATTGCACTTGAATGATGGATCTTGAAGTTTAGATATAGGACTTTAATTAATCATGATGAACATCTCACAACCTTCCTTGTAATAATGTCTTGAATAATATTATTGAGATTTGAACTTTGAAAAAGTCTTGCCAACCTTTTAAAACTTAGACTTGAATTCCAAACAATTCCATTTTCACGATCTCTTTATCTTGAATCAAATTCTTGAACAAAATAAATGTTCAAAAATTCAATATCATTTAATTGAACATGAACACATCACCATAATAAGAAATTCTTGATTCAAACCTCTGAACCCTGATTAGAAACATCACCTGAACTTCTTGATCCTTAAACCCTATCTAATAAAGAAACAAAAAATAAAAAAATACATATTTTTTGAATTTTGATTAATGGTTAGTGAAACATAATAACTAAAAATGAATAGAAATATGAACAAAGATGCGCCTGGTGATTCCCCTGTAGGTGAGCTCAAAATAAGAGAAGCGCAAGAGAACCTCACACATGATCTTGATGTGATTTAAACAAAGCCTGAGATGTGGGATCTTAGGGTCAAAAATTGGGGTATGACATTAATCACACATAACAACATTTCACACCGACACGTGCGACTCAAGTGTGACTCTATGCGATATGCATGTGGATCCCTCTGTTATCATTTCCGGTCATGCCGATTGTCATTCTCTCAAGACTAGATAACCACCTCAAAGCCCCATACTCGTTAAGCTTTCAAACCCCGTACTCCTTAGGTTTGGGACAAGTAAATAACCTCTGCGAGATTACCCAACATTGCCACTTTCAAAGACTCATGCTTGTGTACGTGTGCAACAAAACAAGACTCATGCATTTAAGACGATCTCTCTATCTCTTAAACTACACAATCACATCTTTCCAACTTTGCACAACATTACTCAACATGTAATTCAATCCAATCTCAACATAATTATCATTTAGCACTCCATTACATAATACATTCAATTACACCTCACACATGTTATTTAATCAATTAATAACACATAATGAACATATAGAAGTAATAGGTATGCAAGTCAAGTCTTAAGCAAACAAGAAAATATTTTTGAATACAGTTCGCGCCGCCAACCCTTGGTCGCGCCGCGAAGTAACAAATAGAAACAATATATTTCAAAATGCATTCAGTTCGCGCCGCATCCACGTGTGCGTGCCACGAAGTACGAGGCAGAACCAATCATTCTAGAATTCATTCAGTTCGCGCCGCCACCTTTCGCTCGCGTCGCGAACACAACGCAGAAGTGAATTTTCTGTGTAAAATCAGCACAGTTTCCTCTTTTCATTTCATAACTCAATTCACAGTTCAGTTCATTATTTGCACACGAATTTCACATACATATCATACTCATAACCCATATGTATCCTTAGATTCATCAAAGTTTCATTAATTATGCAAGTCTATGAATTTCACCCAAATCCCAAAGTTAGGTTTTTACATTCTTTTCATCCAACATGTTACAAATCAAAACCCACTCATAGAATCAAGTAAAGAATCAGGAGTTACATATTATTTCTACCCATTCCAAGCATAAACAACATCAAACAACACAAATCTCATGGATTATGAAAATACTCAAAGTGAAATCCCATGTTTTAGCACATACAACATTACCCAATCATAGATTCTACAAGAATTTGTATTCAAACCCTTACCTCTTGAATTTCTCCTTCTAACTTCAAGAAATCTACAATCCTCTCCTCTTCTCTCTTATACTCTTTCGCCTCTTTCCTCTTCTCTACTTTTCTTTCTATCTTTCTATCTCATTTAGGTTAACTCATAAAATTCTCTTCTAACTCTCATTATTTCATTGGGCTTAACCCACCTAATACTCTTTCTCACTCAACTAAGCCCATTTAACTAATTTCAAATAAAATTCTACCATTTATTAATTAGCTAAATAACATATTACCACCCAATTAAATAATTATCACACAAACAATAATTAAATAAAACACAAACAATTATCAAATATCAAATACTCATAATTAAATAAGATCTAATAAAAATAGGATGTTACAACTCTCCCCCACTTAAAAGATTTTCGGCCTCGAAAATTACCTCAAACAAACAACTCCGGATACGATTCCTTCATCTTATCCTCGAGTTCCCAAGTGATATTACCATCGGCGACTCCACCCCATATCACTTTCACCAAAGCAATCTCCTTACCACGAAGCTTCTTCACCTCTCAATCTTCGATTCACATTGGTGATGTATCAACCGTCAAATTATCTCTCACTTGAACATCTTCTAATTAAACCACATGCGATGGATCCGGAATGTACCTCCTCAATTGAGACACATGGAACACTTCGTGAAGATTAGAAAGAGACGGTGGCAATGCAATCTGATATGCCATTTCACCTACTCTCTCTGAAATCTGATAAGGACCAATGAAACGCGGCGTCAACTTACGTGACTTCAACGCTCTACCAACACCCGTTATTGGCGTAACTCAAAGAAACACATGTTCATCCTTCTCAAACTCAAGAGCCTTCCTCCTCTTATCATGGTAACTCTTCTGACGACTTTGAGAAGCCTTCATCTTCTCTTGAATCATCTTAATCTTATCCGTAGTCTCTTGAATTAACTCGGGTTCAACCACAACTCTCTCTCCCGATTCATACCAACACAAAGGAGTTCTACACCTTCTACCATAAAGAGCCTCAAAAGGTGTCATTCCAATACTAGAATGGAAACTGTTGTTATTGTTGCACCCCAAAATTTGCCCTCTTTATTTGAGCTATAAGTTAATAATGACGTTTATTTCGTCATTCAAAAATTGAAGAAAAATAATAAAGAGTTTTCATGGGTTTAAGAAGATACGGTGTAAAAAATGGTTTAAACAGTGTAAGTACGAGAAAATTCACAAATACTATCTGGAAGATGATATGGACTGAGTTCCCGCGTGACCCCGACTGTTTCGACGATATCTACAACTTTCGTGTTCGGCTCAAAAGCCAATTCTTTGAGGAAGGTTGTCAGATTTATAAATTTATGGAGATTTCACAGTAAGAAATGGTGCTGAACCGCAGGTTTTCGGACAATAAAAAATTCATATCTCCTAATCCACCAGTCGGATTCGCTTGAAAATTTAACTGGAGCTCCGAGTCATCATTACCAAGATTTTATATGTTCGGACCGAAGACCAATTATGCACCAAAAATTCCCAGCATTTTGAAGAACGCCTTGATTTTTCAGTGAAAAGTGTGCTTTCGGGTATGTCGCGGCGAGTTTGAAAATTCATAACTTCTTCGATTTTTATCGTATGAGGTCCATTCCGGCGGCATTCACTCGGAAATTTCGTTATCTTCGATTCTTCGTCACACGTGCTAAGTCAGATTTCGAGCCGAAGTTTGAGTTTTATCACGTTCTTTGAGCGGTACTCGCAAAATTCTGCACAGTCGTACCAGATGAACCGATTTTTCTCGTCATTCAAACACGCATAATTTTCTCACCGTTTGTCGGATTGAGACGATTCTCGCGGCCACGAGTCACAAATTTGGTCACCTTCACAGTGATGTTCGTTTTATTTTCGAATTTCGCACCGATTCACGTTTCCCCGAAAATAAGCAAAAAGAGATACGTCGGGGGCGTTTTTGACATTTCACCACTTACACTATATAAACAATTTTCCCTCCTTTTCTCTTAATAATTCCAATTCACCAAAAAAATTTCTCAAAAAACATTTTCTCTCATCTTCTCACAATTTTCTCAAAATCAAAAACTACAAAAATCCGGAAAAATTCCAACAACTTCAAGAACTCTATCAAGCTTCAAGAACAATGAACACCTCATGGCTCTCGGATGAATCTTCCTACGCGAGTTCACTCTGATCGCAGCCTCCCTCCGTCGCGTCAATCTTATTCTGGTCCTATTTCTGCCGGTGACCGCCACGTATAGCCGCAAGTCCAAGCCAAGCCACTGTCGCGCCTTCTCCGATCACCGTAATTTCGCCAACACTGCTCCTTGCTGTAGCGATTCCGGAGCTGCAACTTTTTTCCATCTTCGCATCACGTTCGAGTTTCAATCGGTAAGTTCGCTTGTTCTTGATGCTTGCTACTTAGATTTGTTAATTGATAACAGTTATCTGTGGTTCAAATTGAGTTGCGGTAATTGTTTGAGAAGGATATTGTTGAATGCCTAAGTGATAATGTTGCTGGGAATTGATAAGAGTTATAGTTTGTATGGAGATTTGAGTTTTTGATTAGGATTATTCTCGTAAGAAAGTGATATTCGAATTGTGCACGTTAGATGTTCGAATTTATGCTTATGCTGTGAAGTTTTGTTGACATATAGTTGTTGTTGAGGATTGTTGTGGAAAATGTGACGAAGAGTATTTGTTTGTTCAAGAAGTGGCTTCATGAATAATGGTTGTTTGAGTCATGTTGTTGTTAATTGAAGATTGACAATAAAATTGGTGTGCTTGCTAAGGTGATGGCGCTGATGATTTCTTGTAGTGGTGTCTATGCTTGTAGAACTAATTGTAGTGAATTCCGAAGCTTAATATGAATTGTTGATAATAGTATGTTGCTAAACCATAATTGTTGGAATTACTTATTTGTTGAGATTTTTCATTGAAGACATGAGTTGGATCGAGTTCGTGAAGGATGGATTATATGAATCATGAATAATTGTTTTGGTTTCATTTTCATGACAATATATATGCTGTCCCATGTGAATTTACACTTTAGATATCTCTTTTTATGGTGAGCATGTTTTGTTCTTGCATAGTTTTGGATATTAAAGAATTGCGAGAGTTAATTTGTGAATTCTGAAATCAATTCGGTGAGACTTTTTTTGATGTTTTGTTGCTGTACTGAAAGTTAAAATACATGTTAATTGGCTCGCCTAATTTCATTCAATGTTCATTCATGCTTGCTTGAGTGTTAAAGGTTGAATCGTATGCTTAAATTCCAATTTCGGTGCGTGTTTCCATGAGTTCTAACATGAGTGTGTGTTGCTGTCCCATTTAGTCTCTAACATGTGAATTGTGCTTTAATTTTCCTATCATGCATGTTTGCATATAATTGCTCGATGGTGAACCACTCGGTATTGTGTTTGTGCGTTTTTAAGCCAATTCTCTTGAGATTTCGCAAGTTGTGACGTTGCTGTCCCGTGAGGTTCATAACACACAATTTTCGAAACAATGCTGAAAGTTAGATGAATAATTGATAATTGTGTTGTTTTGTGTGACTTGTTAAAGCATGAAAATTAGAAATGATTTTGGTTGTTTTGTGGCTGTTTGAACAAAGGGATAGGGCTGGAAAATTTCATGAGGTATTGCTATTGATAGTGTATGTTAATAACGTTGTTCCTTTAATCAAGTTTGGTGTCGGAAGTTAATGGTTAACATGTTGCAGCTTTTGTTGTTGTTCAAGAAAAACTACAAGAAGTGTGTTGATGTGAATAGAGTGATGCTGGATTCTATTTGGTGACAATGCTTTAGGTTGTTAAGAATGGCCTCATTTTGTTTGTTTGAAAGAAATTGCTTGAATATAAGTGTTGTAACTTGCTGTTAGATGAGAATAAGAGTATAGACAGTACACTGTTGTTAATGGTTGCACTAACATGAAGTTAGAAACATGAGTCACTGTTGTTGTTTTTGTATGAGAGGGATGATCCAAGTATGCTTCATGAGATGCCATTGATGTTGATATTCAAAAATTGAAGTTTTTTTTTATATACTTATTGCTGATGCTAAAATGTTTACATGAAACTTGAAGTTTGAAGTGTATAATTCTTGAGGGAATAATTCTTAGTTATTGATATGATGTTGTGTTGTGTGCTGGATCCTGATTGTTACTTGCTGCATATGACATGATTTTAGTGTACTCGGGGCTGTTTCGAACTTTAAAGATGCAGAATTTTAATTGAGTGATTGTTGTGGTTTTCTTCTTTTGACTTGTAGAAATTTAGTTTTTGAGGAGAAGTTTACACTAGCATTTGATGTTTTAATTGTGGATTGTTTCTAAGTGATAATAAGTCTTGCTTGTAAGATAATTGATGCTCCTAAGTGCTGAATGTTTCTCTTCGTTTTTTTTTTCTTAACTTTGCACAGGGAAGCGGTACATCGGGTTAAATGAAAATACCATATCTTTTGATTTAGGAAAAGTTTTTGAGCGTGTGAATAATGTTTTTCATACGTAATAATATTTTCGGAGCTATTTAAACAGTATTTTCGGTTTCGGCTGAATTTTTTTACCGTTTTCGCTACTGCCCCTGTTCCGAAAGTCGTGCCTCCGGACCGATTTTGTAAATTCTAATCGCATATTTGACTTCTTTAGCATGTTTTAACCTTGCAATAAAATTTTGGTTTAACTCTGACGAGTTTAGTTTTCACTGTTTTTACCCGGTTTTGCCGTTTCGGTGTACCGTTGTGCATGTAAATACTTGTGTTGGCTTCCGTAGTTTTAGTGTACATATTTGATTTGCTTTTGAATACTATCCCATGTTTCTTTTTATTCGCTTTTGTTATGTTTTCACTTTCTATTCCGTTATCCATTTCCGATTCAGCTTATAATGCAATAACGCAATTCCGATTGCGGTGTCTTGTTATCTCTAACGTGTGTGCTAGTATGCAAGGCAACATGGAGGCTCTGGTCGATGCCCGCTCTCGTGTTCCGCTTTATTTGCGGGACACGACATTTATCCTCTCTCTGATTCGCGTTTCTACACGCATCCTTTATCATTATTCTTGCTTGTCCGGATTTCTGTTTCCCTTGCAGGTGTATGGTATTCGTTGTGCCCGATGCACACGTTGGCGCGTGATTTACTTTCATCGCGCCGATTCTTGATTGCTTATGCGGATTTTAATCGGAGTGCTGACATGTTTGCTGTTGCTTTTGCTAGCTCGCTCGCGGGATCCTAGTTTACTCGCTCTCTTCGCTTCAGTTTACGGATCATCATCCGTTTGGTATTGATTCCGTTTCATTTTACTTCTTTCTGTACTTTATCGCTTTCTCGCATCATCCCTTAACATGAGAAGTAGGACCTAGACATGCATCTGGCCAAGCCCTCGAAAGAGGCTCTGTTTTTGTTGGTGTGTTTATATTTGTGCTTTGCGGCAGGGAGTCACGGTGTAATAAGTCCTATATGGCACTCCGTTAAGTCCTCATAGAAGGCATGCGGAAAGGGTTAGCAATCAACCCCCGCCTAGTCTCATCGAGTCTATTCAGTATGCGCACGCTACGTGTTGCTCGCTTCTGAACCTGCACAAGATCTTGTTATCGAGTATGTCAGGAAAAGGGTTCATGCAGCCGGACCCCCGCCTTTCCTATAGCCCGCGTCGCTCGACGTTGATGCTCGGTGTACGCACGCACCGTTTTCCTTTATGATCCGTGACGGCTTGGTTGCTGAGAGGGGTCCGCCCTCTTGTCTATGGCCCGATCATTTTCACGAGGTCTAATGCTTGGTTGACTTGGGTTGAGCTGCTCCCCTTGGCTATGGCGGGACCGCTTTTCTACCATTCGGTCAGTACCGTTGGTTTGTTTGCTTTACGAGCGGATGCTCGTTTGTGTGCTCATTGTTTGCTTCCCTTTTCCCTCCTAGGTTGATTAGTTTAGTTTAGACTGATATCCTTTGTATGATAACATTAGGTAGCAAGCTTTCCCCCTTAGCTTAGGTCTTCCTCATGCATTCTTTAAAACACAAACCACACTCTTTGATTTTCTTTTCTTAAGAGCTTGTTATTTCCGCTCCATTCCCAAGCATAAGTCTCCAAAGGTCGAGCAGCGGAACAGATACGTAGGCAGCGGGGTAGGGCCCGTGCGAGCATAATCCTTTCTTTTCCCTACATTCTGCATTCATTTTAGTCCAGATTAGCATAGATTTGTTACACACCCATAGTTTTAGACACAAGTGTGGATACCATCGAGTACGATGGGCGCGAGGGGTGCTAATACCTTCCCCTCGCGTAACCGACTCCCTTACCCTTTTCTCTGGTCGTGAGACCGTTGTTTTGTTTTGTGGTTTGCTGGCATTCCCTTCCTTTTCAGGATAAATATGTTAGTGGCGACTCTGTTAATTTTCGCGGTAGCGACTGCTGGCGACTCTGCTGGGGACGTCTCGACCTGTTGCTGGTCCGGACCTAGCGAGTCGATCCTAGCGCTTGTGTGTTTATCTTTGGGTGTTTTTATCGCTTTGCATATTTATCTGTTTGCATTGCATTCTATGTGCGCTTTTACTTTTCTGCATCATATTCTGGACTGTCTGGATTTCTATCTGTGGGTGGGTGTTTCAAGAGGTAAAAGGCCCAATACCCAGCTATGAGTGATACCATAGGAACTAGGAATAGAGTGGCCGTGACGGACAGAAGGCGTATGCCTGATTGATCTGATCACGTATCCACGGGCAGAGCTTGGTGGAATGAGGCAATATCGTATGATAGCGCCTACATTCGATCCTCTGTTGGCTTTTCGACCTACCTTGGCCTAGATTTTACCCGTGAGTGGGGCGGGAATCAATGATCATATTAACAGGTACATTGTTGGTGACCGCTGTTCTCGTTCGTGGGTTACCGCTGTTCTTGTTCGTGGGTTACCGCTGTTCTTGTTCGAGGGTTACCGCTGTTCTTGTTCGAGTGTACTGTTGGTTCCTGTTCGTGGGGTACTATGGTTCTTGTTCGAGTGGTAGTCTGTGTTCTGTTCCAGTGTGTTGTTGACTACGGGCTTTGGTTCTGTAGATTGACATTCCGTGTTCCGTATGGTATACCATTTGGGGGCCGAACCTTTGGCTCTGTATCATGTGTGTGTTACCGGCAGTCCAGGATGCCTGGTGGGCGGCAACGAGTCCCACCACTTTGCATCATAGCATATTTATTTCCAAAAGAAACGCAAAAAAAAAAAAAGAAGTATAATAATAAGCATTTGCATGTCATATTTTCAGGGATATTCAGGAGTTCACCCAAGTTGAAGATGGACATTCCCACTGATACTGTCAAGGAGCGTACAAGGCACACCAGAGCTTATAAGATTCCGGATATTGATGTTTCGGGGTTGATTGGTTTGAGTTCTCGGTTGGAAGGGGAGGTTCTTCGTGACTTCAATCATGATTATGGCAATTTGCTCTCTATCCTCAAGACATCTTTCGATCCAATGGCTTTGATCACCCTGTTTCAGTTCTATGATCCACAGTTGAGGTGTTTTACATTTCAGGATTATCAACTGGTGCCAACACTCGAGGAGTTTTCTTACATACTCAATATCCGAATCACTGATGATGTACCTTTCATTCGAGTTCCCGAGGTTGTGAGATTTGAAAAAATAGCTGAAGCTCTTCACATGGGTATAAAGGAGGTGGAAAGAAATTGGAAGTCATCGGGCGGTGTTTCTGGTTTCTATCTTTGCTTTTTGATCGGTAGGGCTGAGGATGCGGCGAAGAAGGAGCAGTGGGTTGATTTTAGTCGTTTGCTTGCTATCATGATTTATGGTATTGTTTTATTCCCTTCAATAGAAAACTTTGTGAGTTTGGCGGCAATTTGTGTCTTTATGAACAAAAACCCCGTGCCAACGTTGCTTGCAGACGCTTATTTTTCGATCCATTCGAGAAGTAAGAAGGGAGGATATGTTGTTGGTTCTTGTCTTCCGTTGTTGTATCAGTGGTTCATGTTGCATTTGCCGGTGAGAGGACCTTTTGTGCTCAAGAAGAGTTCTCTTAAGTGGTCAGATAGGATTGTTAACCTCACATCTTATGACATCAGGTGGAACTATTGTGTGGGGAAGATTTGGAACATCATCACTAGTTGCGGTCAATATCCCAACGTTCCTCTCATGGGAACCAGAGGTTGCATTAGTTACAATCCCACACTCGCCTATCGTCAATTGGGATATGCAATGGAAAGGGCTCAGAATGATGTAGAAGCGTTTGAATCAGTGTACTTTGCTGATGGTAAAGATCCTCTGGAGCTAGAAAAGATAGCGTATGCTTGGACCAAAGTTCACAGGAGAGATCAGAATACTTTGAGCAAGAAAGTTCCTATTGCTATGGGTCCTTACCGAAAGTGGGTTGAAGCAAGAGTGGCAAATCTGTTGTTACCATTTGCTAGGTCATGTCCATTGTATGAGCAACCTCCCGTGGTTTTATCTGATACCGTTGCGGCTGAACTCTATATTCAAACTGAAGCGGACAACATCAAACTAAGAGCAAAGGACAATGAGGTTGGCTTGGAGAGGTATTTTCAAGATCGCGAAAAGGCGGAATTGGCTCGTAAGCTCAAGCATGCGCAAGGTGAAGGTTCAAGCATGACACGTGCCCAAAGGCGATCTCATGATTTGATGGAAGAAAGCTTGTACCAAAAACAGCAGGAATGTGCGAAGTTGCGAAGGTCCGAAAGCAATAGCAAGAGAAGGATGCAGGATTCAGAACAACAGTTGATGGAAGAGAAAGCCAAGTCAGCTAGACTTGAAGAAGAGCTTGCAAGCTTCCGGTCCCAGCGGAGAGGAGATGGAGGAGCTCATTCTGTTGTCAGACGATCCTAGTGCTGCTGTGGTTTGGATTTGTTTGGTCTAGGGGTTTGATTTGATGTGTATTCTTGATGTTTGTCGCCCATGTCCAGGATTGTTGGATGGGGTCGCATTTTGATGTTCTGGATTTCTTTTGTATGCCTTATAAGCACTTTGTGACACGGTTATGTGTTTTGTTTGTATGAACTCAAATTCTCGGTTATGTTTGAATGGAATATGCTCAGTTTGTTGAATTATTCTCGTGCGTGGATTATTGTTCGAATATATTCTGTATCAGGGTTTCTATGTCCTATCTGAGAGTGGGATGAACTCTTGGATACCTGAAAATTGACAAACATTTCATGCATATCATTCATATGTCATACATGTCATATATTTGCAGGTTTTGCAGGTCTTATATCTCATGTCTTGCTGTTTTGTTACCAGAAGGAGTTCTAAGACGGCTAATCACCCGTATCCGACTAGGAGCAATCAGAGAAGGCAGATGGAACAGATTCAGGAACAAATGGCTGAGATGAGAGCTCAACTGACGGAGCAGATGAACGCGCAGATGGCGCAGTTTATGGAAGCATTGACTAATGTGACCAAGGGGCAGGATGACTTGCGAGTTCTCGTCGAGAATTCTAGAAGGAATGAGAATGAAGGACGCCAAGGGCTGTTTGAGGATGTATCTGGTAGGATTGATGATCACCATGATCCGAATGAGTTTGCTCGTATGGGAGGACACTATAATCCTTTCAATCAGCATCACGGGTTTCCACCTCCACCTCCGTCTCGTCTGTTGGGAAGGAGAGATACTCAGAACCGTGGTAATCTGGATTTCGATGTTGAGAACTTTGATCAGCTATCAAGGCACAGTGCTGAGGGTGCGCATGATGAAGTTGAAAGGTTTCGTCTGATTGAAGAACGTCTCAGAGCTGTTGAAGGCAAAGGGGTGTTAGGCATGGATATCAATGACTTGGGGTTGGTTCCTGGTGTGAGGATCCCGCCAAAATTCAAAGTTCCATCTTTTGACAAATACAATGGGGCGACTTGTCCTATGACTCATGTTAAGGCGTATTATCGAAAGATGTCGGTATACTCTGAGGATGAAGGTTTCCTGATGCACTTCTTCCAGGATAGTCTTGCTGGGGCTTCTTTGGAGTGGTATGTTCAGCTGGAGCGTACTCATATCCATTCCTGGAGAGATCTTGTGGAGGCTTTCATTAAGCATTATCAGTATAATGTTGACATGGCGCCGAATCGAACTCAACTTCAGAGTTTGGTTCAAGGTCCTAAAGATTCCTTCAAGGAGTATGCTCAGAAATGGCGTGAGTTAGCTGCGAGGGTTCAGCCACCAATGACTGAACGTGAGATGATTGACATGTTTGCCAGTACTTTGTCTGGACACTACTACTTGGCTTGTAGTGCTTCAGCAAACTTTTCTGAAATGGTGAGATATGGCGAGCGTGTTGAAATGGGCCTCAAGATGGGGAAAATTCAGTTGGGAGCTTCTTCTAACTCCACTGGTGGTAAGAAGCAAACTGAAGGTTATGCCAGAAGGAAAGAAGGCAATGCAGATGCCATATATGGAAGAAGAGGTTCAGGGAGAAATAATTCACAGGTTAATGCTGTCATGATCCCAGTACCACAACAACAACATCAGCAGGGACAGCGTTCCAGTAATGATCGCTATCCTCCCAGGACTAGGCCTCACAGAAAGATTGATCCGATTCCTATGACCTATGCTCAGGTGCTGCAACATTTGCTTAAGATTGAAAAGATTACTTTGAGAGATGCTCCGAATGCTCCGGACACACAATCTCCGAATTACAATGCGAATGCACGATGTGCTTTTCATTCAGGTGCTGCTGGGCATGATACCGAGAGGTGTATTGCGTTAAAGAACAAAGTCCAAAATTTGTTGGACCAAAAGATTATTCAGTTCACTCCTACACCCAATATTGTCAATAATCCGATGCCTGCTCACGGAGGTTCGGGTGTGAATGCCATTGAGAGTGAAGAGATAAGGGTTGTATCTGAAGTGAGCTGTTTGAATTTTCCTCTTGTATCTGTGAAGCAACATCTGATTAATAGCGGTATCTTCCCGGGCTGTGGTGTTGATTGTGAGAATTGCAAAAGTCAACCTGAAGGTTGTGCTGATTTGAAAGGTATGGTACAAAAGCTGATTGACGAGGGTCCTCTTCAGTTCTATCGAAGATTGAGAGGTGCGAAGAGTGAGGATGGTGAAGTGTCTGTGATCTCAATTCCTTATGATCCAGTTGTTCCAATATGTATTCAGGTGCCTATTCAGATACCTGTCAGTATCCCGTATGAGGAACAACCAGCGGCGTTGATGATTACGGTGCCAGGGCCTATTCCATATGAGAGTGAGAAGGCCATCCCTTGGCATTATGGTTCAGACGTATATTACTATGGCACGAAGGAAGAAGGCGAGCCATCTAAAGAGAAGTTTGTTGAGGCCTCAGTTGCAAACACTGATAACTTCGCCGGTACTGGTAGGATCACTCGCAGTGGTAGGGTGTTCTCCCCTCAGCTTGTTCAAAACAATGCAGATGCTTTGGCTAAGGCCAAAGGAAAACAAGTAGTGCCCGATGTCCAGAACTCTCCGATTCAGAGTGGGGCACCTGATAGTGCTGTGTCTTCCAAGGATGTGGAGGAATTATTGAGAATCATCAGGAAGTCTGATTACAAAGTTGTTGAGCAGTTGGGTCAGACCCAGTCAAAGATTTCCATCTTGCAACTGCTGATGTGTTCAGAAGGTCATAGAGATGCTCTCTTGAGAATCCTGAATGGTGCTTACGTCCCGCATGAAATATCTGTGAATCAGTTAGAGGCGGTGGCCAATAATATCTCCGCTGGGAACGGTTTGGGATTTACGGATCGTGATCTTCCTCCAGAAGGGAGAAACCATAACAAGGCTTTGCATATTTCGATTGAGTGTAAGGGGACGACTTTGTCCCGTGTTCTGGTTGATACTGGGTCTTCTTTGAACGTGCTTCCCAAATCAGCTCTAATGAGAATTGACTATGCCGGTGTGGAGTTAAGGCCTAGTGAGTTGGTAGTGCGCGCCTTTGATGGTTCAAGGAGGTCTGTTTTCGGAGAGGTAGATCTACCAATCCAGATTGGTCCTCAGATCTTTACTACAACCTTTTATGTGATGGATATTCAACCTGCTTACTGTTGTCTGTTGGGACGACCGTGGATTCACAAGGCTGGTGCTGTGACATCCACTCTTCATCAGAAGTTGAAGTATCCGGTTGACGGTAAAGTGGTGACGGTTTGTGGTGAGGAGGATTACATCGTGAGTCACTTGTCTTCTTTCCGGTATGTGGAGATCGAAGGTGAAATACATGAGACGCCATTCCAAGCGTTTGAAGCTGTAAATGCTGTGAGAACTCCTCCTTATGAGATAACGAAGCCAGAAACGATTATGTCTTCTCTGAAAGACGCTCAGGTTGTTGTTGAGACTGGAAAGGTGGAAGGCTGGGGGCAAGTAATTGACGTGCGTCCCAAATTTGACAAGAATGGTCTTGGTTTCAGTCCTGGAAAGCATATTGCATCGCCAAAGCCTAATATCCTTAGCCCGATCAAGTTTGTGAGTGGTGGTGTCATTCAAGATGGCCAGGTTAATGCCATTGTCAATGGTGAAGAGGTGGATAGTGATTGTGACTTTGATAGCTGGATTCGTCCAAGTATTCCTGGGGAGATGCCTCGCAACTGGACAATTGAAGATGTCATCCAAGTTACACAAGCTCAGGAGTAAATTCCTTGTTTTTACTTTTCTTATCATGCAATAATTCCTATGCTCTGCCCAAGGCGTAGTGAATCATTTGTAGGGCCATGCAGTTCGCATTTTCAAAGTTAATCATGAAATAAAAGGACGTTTTTGCATTCAAATGTTTTGCTCTTTGTCTTTCTTTTAACTTTTTCCTTTAAATGGCAATGTTTTTGCACACACTCGCACATAGCTTAATAAAAATAAAACTAAAATAAAAACATCAATCATGCAGATGTTCCACTACCACGGATTTCATTGGTAACAGTTCCGCTATTGCTTATTATGATTTTGACAATCCGATCTACCAAGCCGAGGAGGAAGCTTATGAAGATTGTGATCTCCCCGATGAGTTGGCCAGATTGTTGAAACAAGAAAAGAAAGCGATTCAGCCGCATCAGGAGGAAATTGAGATGGTAAATGTTGGCACTAAAGAGCAAGTCCGAGAAGTCAAGATAGGGGCTGCGCTTGAGAATAGTGTGAAGCAGAGGCTTATTACTATGTTGAAAGAGTATGCGGATATCTTTGCTTGGTCCTATGAGGATATGCCTGGTCTCGATACAGATATTGTGGTACATCGTCTACCTCTCAAGGAAGATAGTCCTCCTGTCAAACAGAAGCTTCGAAGGACTCGCCCAGATATGTCTGAGAAGATTAAGAAAGAGGTTGAGAAACAATTTGATGCTGGCTTTCTGCAAGTTGTGAATTACCCGCCATGGGTTGCGAATATTGTTCCTGTGCCTAAGAAGGACGGAAAGGTCAGGATGTGTGTGGACTACAGAGATCTTAATAGGGCGAGTCCAAAGGATGATTTTCCTCTTCCTCACATTGATGTGTTGGTGGATAATACTGCTCCTTTCAAAGTGTTTTCCTTCATGGATGGCTTCTCTGGGTACAATCAGATCAAGATGGCACCAGAAGACATGGAGAAAACAACGTTTATCACACCGTGGGGAACTTTCTGCTATAAAGTTATGCCTTTTGGGTTGAAAAACGCAGGGGCAACGTATCAGCGCGCCATGGTGACTCTTTTTCACGACATGATTCACAAAGAGATTGAAGTGTATGTTGACGACATGATTGCAAAGTCTCACACTGAAGAGGAGCACTTGGTTCACTTGCAGAAATTGTTTGAAAGGCTTCGGGAATTCAGACTGAGGTTGAATCCGAACAAATGCACTTTCGGAGTGCGATCCGGAAAGTTGTTGGGCTTTGTTGTTAGTGGAAAAGGTATTGAGGTCGATCCTGCCAAAATAAAAGCTATACAAGAGATGCCTGAGCCGAGAACAGAAAAAGAGGTTCGTGGTTTCTTAGGGAGATTGAACTACATTGCTAGATTCATCTCTCATCTTACGGCCACTTGTGAACCAATATTCAAGTTGCTAAGAAAAGATCAGACGGCCAGGTGGAATAATGATTGTCAAAAAGCATTCGAAAAAGTGAAAGAGTATCTGCAGGAACCTCCGATACTAATGCCTCCAGTTCCATGAAGACCTTTGATTATGTACCTCACAGTTCTTGAAAATTCAATGGGATGTGTGCTGGGTCAACATGACGAGTCTGGCCGAAAAGAGCATGCAATATACTACCTTAGCCAAAAGTTTACCGACTGTGAATCCCGATACTCACTGCTCGAGAAAACTTGCTGTGCTTTGGTGTGGGCTGCTCGCCGGCTGAGGCAGTATATGTTGGTTCACACCACCTTACTGATTTCCAGGATGGATCCTATCAAGTATGTTTTTGAGAAGCCCGCTCTTTCCGGAAGAGTAGCCAGGTGGCAAATGATCTTGACTGAATATGATATCCAGTATACTACCCAGAAAGCCATCAAAGGTAGTGTGTTGGCGGATTATCTTGCGCACCAGCCGGTCGAAGATTATGAACCGATGAAGTTTGAATTCCCCGATGAGGATGTCTTGTACATCAGAGATTGTAACATTCCCGGACCAGAGGAAGGACCCGAACCAGGATCGCGATGGACGCTCGTGTTCGATGGTGCCTCTAATGCACTCGGGAATGGTGTTGGAGCTGTAATTACTTCTCCTTCAGGTTTTCATATTCCATTTACAGCTAGAATCTGTTTTGATTGCACTAATAATATGGCTGAGTATGAAGCCTGCATTTATGGTATCGAAGCTGCGATCGATTTGCGAATCAAATACTTGAAAGTTTATGGGGATTCCAATCTTGTCATTAGCCAGATCAATGGAGATTGGGAAACTCGCCATCAGAATCTGATTCCATACAGGGAGCATGTGATGAGACTCATTCCGTACTTTGATGAGATCACATTCGAGCATATTTCTAGAGAAGAGAACAATCTTGCTGATGCTCTCGCTACTTTGGCTTCCATGTTCAAAGTGAAATGGGCCAATGAAGCGCCTAACATCACCATCAACAGATTGGACGAACCAGCATTTTGCTTTGAGGCTGATGTTGAGTTGGATGGTAATCCCTGGTATCATGATATCAAAAAGTTCCTCCAAACTCAAGAGTATCCTCCCGAAGCGTCGGTGAATGATAAGAAGTTTCTGAGAAGGTTTGCAGCTAAGTTTTACCTCAACGGTGGTGTATTGTACAAGAGGCATCATGACGGTCTGTTGCTCCGATGTGTTGTGAAGGAAGAAGCTTCAAAAATCATAGAGGAAATGCACGAAGGCGAGTTTGGTACCCATTCTAGTGGGCATACAATGGCTAAGAAGATCTTGAGGGCTGGTTACTATTGGTCCACTATGGAAATTGATTGTCATAACCATGTCAGAATTTGTCACAAGTGCCAGATCTATGCTGATAAAGTGCACGTGCCGCCTGTGCCGTTGAATGTCTTGACTTCTCCGTGGCCTTTTGCAATGTGGGGCATTGACATGATTGGAGAGATTAAGCCTACTGCCTCTAATGGACATCGATTCATTTTGGTTGCCATCGATTACTTCACCAAGTGGGTTGAAGCCGCATCTTATGCGAATGTTACCAAACAAGTGATTACTCGCTTTATCAAACACAACATAATCTGTCGTTATGGGATTCCTGAGAAGATCATTACTGATAATGGATCGAATCTCAATAACAAGATGATGAAGGAGCTTTGTGAGTCCTTCAAGATTAAGCATCACAATTCTTCTCCGTATCGTCCAAAGATGAATGGCGCTGTTGAAGCGGCCAACAAAAACATTAAGAAGATTGTGCAGAAGATGGTAGTGACGTACCGAGATTGGCACGAGATGTTACCTTTCGCTTTGCATGGTTATCGTACCTCTGTGCGTACATCGACTGGGGCAACTCCTTTCTCACTGGTTTATGGTATGGAAGCAGTATTGCCAGTTGAAGTTGAGATCCCTTCCTTGAGGATTATGAAAGACGTCGAGCTTGACGAGTCAGAATGGGTACAAAATCGTTTGGATCAGTTAAACCTCATTGATGAGAAGCGCTTAGCGGCTATTGGTCATGGTCAGGTATACCAAAAGAAGATGAGAAAAGCTTTTGACAAGCGGGTGCGACCCCAAAGCTACAAACCAGGTGACCTGGTACTCAAAAGAATCATTCTCCCTCAAGGCGATCCTCGAGGCAAGTGGACTCCGACGTATGAAGGCCCCTTTGTTGTGCAGAAAGTATTCTCTGGCGGCGCCATGATGCTTGCAACGATGGATGGCGAGAACTTTCCGCACCCTGTGAACGCAGATGTAGTCAAAAAATACTTCGCATAGACCTGATAAAAAAAAAGAGAAGAAAAAAAAAGAAAAAAAAAAGAAGAAAAAAAAGAGAAAAGAAAATGAATCAGGCAAAAGAATGAAAAAGAAACAAATATACCCGCTAAGTTGAAAACCCGAAAGGGCGGCTTAGGTAAAAAAGGGACAAAAGCGAATGACTACATCTCGCATGCCACCATGGCAATCACTCTTCATACATGCTTAGGGCTCCCGACCGAGGGATAAGCAAGACTCCGTGTTCTTGAGTTTGCACCTGGCAGCTCAAATCCCTAAAGCATTTTCTAATTCCAATCGTCGTGTTTAGGGCTCCCGACCGAGGGATAAGCAAGACTCCGTGTTCTTGAGTTTGCACCGGGCAGCTCAAATCCCTAAAGCATGCACAACATCCACTCACTTTGTTTAGGGCTCCCGACCGAGGGATAAGCAAGACTCCGTGTTCTTGAGTTTGCATCGCTGGCAACTCAAATCCCTAAAGGCGCTCACAAACCCCGTCGGGTCCACAAGTTTGGTGATGTCATCGGGCAGTGATCAATCCTAATGAGTACGGTCTTCCAAAGCAAGGAGATGAGAGCGTCGGAGTTATAAAAGTGATAGCGGGATCGAAATCAATGGATATCCGTTTCACATTGCCATTTCTCTCGTACTCAATAAATGTGTGGTTACCTCTTACTAGGAACTACTTCTGAAAAGTGTTCGCTCTTTTATGAGCATTCCTTTTGCAATTAATAAAGATCCTTTTTATCTTAAACAACTGTTTTCTTTTACCGTTTTGTTTGCATAAAACGTCCTAAGTTTGTGTTAAACTTTGCATATGAAAACTGCATTGCTTTTACAATACATGATTAGAAATGAAACCTTTGAATCTACTTCGGAGTTTTGTGTAACTGGGATGGCAGGCTAAGATACCATGCTATATCCTGGGGCATTTGCATTTGTTTGTCTCGCAGGTACATGTTTGCAAGCGCTTCGTATCAGCATATCGGCGGACTTAATCATGAGAGATTCTCACTCCCCAGCCGAGTGTTTCTTAATGAAAGATTCTCATTCCCCAGCTGAGTACTTTCAGATGGGACTTTCTTTGCTCCAGGATTCTCATATCCTCAGTAAAGCACATCTTAATGCATTCTCTATGCTCCAGAAGCCTTATTCCCGACGGAATGCTTTCTCCCCAGTTGAATCATGATGGAATGGTGTCTGATTCCCCAGCTAGCTCTTAATGAGGTTCCTTGCCCGAGTTCCTCGTTCTTCCCAGTAGAGCGTTTCTCTCCCCAACGGATTGACCCGTTTTCCCCAGGAGAGTCATCTTATTCCCCAGTGGAGTGATCTTAGCAAAAGATTCTTATGTCGGATTCCTTATCCCCAACGGATTCCTCATCTCATCAGTGGATCTTTGTGCAGAAGTATTCATCTTCCCCACCGAGTCTTTCCTCAGCAGAGATTCGCATGCATCCTCAGCAGAATCTGTGTCCTTCAAGGACTTCCCCAGCGGAATGCATTCTACACAAGCAAGTTGGTCACTCCCCATCAGAGTTGTCTTCATGACTTGCTCTTATCTCTTCATCCCCAGTATGTCGAGAATTTGCTTCTCTAATGAAGTTGCAAGGGTATTCCCCAAGCAGTCAATCGGGATGTTCCTATCTCCAAGCAGGATTTATTCCTCCAGCAGAGCTCACACCTAGATCTGATCGTCTCTAGCAGATTTCTGATTCATCTCTGTCAGCTCGCAGTTTGTGACTTTTGGTCACTCGTCTTGTCCTCCCCGTAGAGTTCCATACTCTCTCCAGGACTTCTTCAGCAATTCAGTGCTCCTCCGTTGTTTCCTTAAGCAACGTTCGAATCATGCATCATTCGTATTGCATTCTCTAAGCGTGTAGCGTATTCCTTCTCAGAAACGTTAGTCCATACACATTCATACATGCATCATGCATAAATCACATCATATCAGTTTCTTTCTGCAGGAAAGTTATGAAGATTCAAATGCTCCCTAGAGAGCAATATTCGCCTAGTCATTACAGGCGCTTATCCTGATGTTTTGAATCAGAAGAGGATTGTTCTACTTATTTTCTGGCACAGCTCAGATCAGTTCAAAGACATTCCTATTCCCGATGCCCCCAGATCGGTGGAAGATATTTGTTCCTATTCCTGATAAATCAGACTTTCAGTTGAAGGAACCGCCTCCGGATCTCCCAAGATCTTCCGAAGGAGCAAGCCCTCTGATACATCAGATCAGTTGGAAATATCTACTCCCTGACGATTTAGTTCGTTCAGAAGAAGAAACTCGTTTGCCCAGTCCTGATACCTTACTATCAGTTGAGGACGTTTTCTTTACCCGGCGTACACAGTTCGGAAGAAACATCTGTTCCTATCCTAATATTCAGATTCAGATTAGTTGAAGGAACCGCCTCCGAATCTCCCGTGATCTTACTAAGGAGCAAGCCACTGATATCATCAGATCAGATGGAGATGTTTGCCTGATCGACTTTGTCTTTCAGATGAAGATTGTCCTACTTATTTTCTGGCATCATGTCCAGATCAGTTTAAAGGCATTCTTTCCCCGGCGTACACAGTTCGGAAGAGATATTGTTCCTATCCTGATAAACCAGACTTTCAGTTGAGGGAACCGCCTCCGGATCTCGTCGATCTTACGAAGGAGCTAGCCGCTAATTCCCAGATTAGTAGGAATATCTACCTGATGATTTAATTGCATCAGAAGAGATGTCTGCCCAGATTCCCAGATCATGATTCCCAGATCAGAGATACTTATTATCCGTTGATATTCAGATCAACCGATGTATCTCCTTCGATTCCCAGATCGACCTAAGACATCTATCCCGATGCAAGTTCGGAGACATCTGCTACGTCTGATATTCAGATCAGTCGAGATGTTCCTTCTCTTGATGCCCAGATCATTTGAAGTGTTTCCCCTGCCTGTGGGTGCCCGTTCCTTCTTATCACAAGTTGGAGCTTATTTAATTATCCAGGTCAATTGAAGTTTTTTCTCCCTGCTTGCGGGGTGGTACATTCCTTCTTATCACCAGACGGAATCTTCTATTGATCAAGAGCGCAAATTTTCGAGTTCATTCTGGTATTCAATCTCCTTCCACCTCAACGATTCGAAACTTTCGTTTCTCACTCGTCAGGTTCAAGAAGTTTGAATAGGGGCAGCTGTTGCACCCCAAAATTTGCCCTCTTTATTTGAGCTATAAGTTAATAATGACGTTTATTTCGTCATTCAAAAATTGAAGAAAAATAATAAAGAGTTTTCATGGGTTTAAGAAGATACGGTGTGAAAAATGGTTTAAACAGTGTAAGTACGAGAAAATTCACAAATACTATCTGGAAGATGATATGGACTGAGTTCCCGCGTGACCCCGACTGTTTCGACGATATCTACAACTTTCGTGTTCGGCTCAAAAGCCAATTCTTTGAGGAAGGTTGTCAGATTTATAAATTTATGGAGATTTCACAGTAAGAAATGGTGCTGAACCGCAGGTTTTCGGACAATAAAAAATTCATATCTCCTAATCCACCAGTCGGATTCGCTTGAAAATTTAACTGGAGCTCCGAGTCATCATTACCAAGATTTTATATGTTCGGACCGAAGACCAATTATGCACCAAAAATTCCCAGCATTTTGAAGAACGCCTTGATTTTTCAGTGAAAAGTGTGCTTTCGGGTATGTCGCGGCGAGTTTGAAAATTCATAACTTCTTCGATTTTTATCGTATGAGGTCCATTCCGGCGGCATTCACTCGGAAATTTCGTTATCTTCGATTCTTCGTCACACGTGCTAAGTCAGATTTCGAGCCGAAGTTTGAGTTTTATCACGTTCTTTGAGCGGTACTCGCAAAATTCTGCACAGTCGTACCAGATGAACCGATTTTTCTCGTCATTCAAACACGCATAATTTTCTCACCGTTTGTCGGATTGAGACGATTCTCGCGGCCACGAGTCACAAATTTGGTCACCTTCACAGTGATGTTCGTTTTATTTTCGAATTTCGCACCGATTCACGTTTCCCCGAAAATAAGCAAAAAGAGATACGTCGGGGGCGTTTTTGACATTTCACCACTTACACTATATAAACAATTTTCCCTCCTTTTCTCTTAATAATTCCAATTCACCAAAAAAAATTCTCAAAAAACATTTTCTCTCATCTTCTCACAATTTTCTCAAAATCAAAAACTACAAAAATCCGGAAAAATTCCAACAACTTCAAGAACTCTATCAAGCTTCAAGAACAATGAACACCTCATGGCTCTCGGATGAATCTTCCTACGCGAGTTCACTCTGATCGCAGCCTCCCTCCGTCGCGTCAATCTTATTCTGGTCCTATTTCTGCCGGTGACCGCCACGTATAGCCGCAAGTCCAAGCCAAGCCACTGTCGCGCCTTCTCCGATCACCGTAATTTCGCCAACACTGCTCCTTGCTGTAGCGATTCCGGAGCTGCAACTTTTTTCCATCTTCGCATCACGTTCGAGTTTCAATCGGTAAGTTCGCTTGTTCTTGATGCTTGCTACTTAGATTTGTTAATTGATAACAGTTATCTGTGGTTCAAATTGAGTTGCGGTAATTGTTTGAGAAGGATATTGTTGAATGCCTAAGTGATAATGTTGCTGGGAATTGATAAGAGTTATAGTTTATATGGAGATTTGAGTTTTTGATTAGGATTATTCTCGTAAGAAAGTGATATTCGAATTGTGCACGTTAGATGTTCGAATTTATGCTTATGCTGTGAAGTTTTGTTGACATATAGTTGTTGTTGAGGATTGTTGTGGAAAATGTGACGAAGAGTATTTGTTTGTTCAAGAAGTGGCTTCATGAATAATGGTTGTTTGAGTCATGTTGTTGTTAATTGAAGATTGACAATAAAATTGGTGTGCTTGCTAAGGTGATGGCGCTGATGATTTCTTGTAGTGGTGTCTATGCTTGTAGAACTAATTGTAGTGAATTCCGAAGCTTAATATGAATTGTTGATAATAGTATGTTGCTAAACCATAATTGTTGGAATTACTTATTTGTTGAGATTTTTCATTGAAGACATGAGTTGGATCGAGTTCGTGAAGGATGGATTATATGAATCATGAATAATTGTTTTGGTTTCATTTTCATGACAATATATATGCTGTCCCATGTGAATTTACACTTTAGATATCTCTTTTTATGGTGAGCATGTTTTGTTCTTGCATAGTTTTGGATATTAAAGAATTGCGAGAGTTAATTTGTGAATTCTGAAATCAATTCGGTGAGACTTTTTTTGATGTTTTGTTGCTGTACTGAAAGTTAAAATACATGTTAATTGGCTCGCCTAATTTCATTCAATGTTCATTCATGCTTGCTTGAGTGTTAAAGGTTGAATCGTATGCTTAAATTCCAATTTCGGTGCGTGTTTCCATGAGTTCTAACATGAGTGTGTGTTGCTGTCCCATTTAGTCTCTAACATGTGAATTGTGCTTTAATTTTCCTATCATGCATGTTTGCATATAATTGCTCGATGGTGAACCACTCGGTATTGTGTTTGTGCGTTTTTAAGCCAATTCTCTTGAGATTTCGCAAGTTGTGACGTTGCTGTCCCGTGAGGTTCATAACACACAATTTTCGAAACAATGCTGAAAGTTAGATGAATAATTGATAATTGTGTTGTTTTGTGTGACTTGTTAAAGCATGAAAATTAGAAATGATTTTGGTTGTTTTGTGGCTGTTTGAACAAAGGGATAGGGCTGGAAAATTTCATGAGGTATTGCTATTGATAGTGTATGTTAATAACGTTGTTCCTTTAATCAAGTTTGGTGTCGGAAGTTAATGGTTAACATGTTGCAGCTTTTGTTGTTGTTCAAGAAAAACTACAAGAAGTGTGTTGATGTGAATAGAGTGATGCTGGATTCTATTTGGTGACAATGCTTTAGGTTGTTAAGAATGGCCTCATTTTGTTTGTTTGAAAGAAATTGCTTGAATATAAGTGTTGTAACTTGCTGTTAGATGAGAATAAGAGTATAGACAGTACACTGTTGTTAATGGTTGCACTAACATGAAGTTAGAAACATGAGTCACTGTTGTTGTTTTTGTATGAGAGGGATGATCCAAGTATGCTTCATGAGATGCCATTGATGTTGATATTCAAAAATTGAAGTTTTTTTTTATATACTTATTGCTGATGCTAAAATGTTTACATGAAACTTGAAGTTTGAAGTGTATAATTCTTGAGGGAATAATTCTTAGTTATTGATATGATGTTGTGTTGTGTGCTGGATCCTGATTGTTACTTGCTGCATATGACATGATTTTAGTGTACTCGGGGCTGTTTCGAACTTTAAAGATGCAGAATTTTAATTGAGTGATTGTTGTGGTTTTCTTCTTTTGACTTGTAGAAATTTAGTTTTTGAGGAGAAGTTTACACTAGCATTTGATGTTTTAATTGTGGATTGTTTCTAAGTGATAATAAGTCTTGCTTGTAAGATAATTGATGCTCCTAAGTGCTGAATGTTTCTCTTCGTTTTTTTCTTTCTTAACTTTGCACAGGGAAGCGGTACATCGGGTTAAATGAAAATACCATATCTTTTGATTTAGGAAAAGTTTTTGAGCGTGTGAATAATGTTTTTCATACGTAATAATATTTTCGGAGCTATTTAAACAGTATTTTCGGTTTCGGCTGAATTTTTTTACCGTTTTCGCTACTGCCCCTGTTCCGAAAGTCGTGCCTCCGGACCGATTTTGTAAATTCTAATCGCATATTTGACTTCTTTAGCATGTTTTAACCTTGCAATAAAATTTTGGTTTAACTCTGACGAGTTTAGTTTTCACTGTTTTTACCCGGTTTTGCCGTTTCGGTGTACCGTTGTGCATGTAAATACTTGTGTTGGCTTCCGTAGTTTTAGTGTACATATTTGATTTGCTTTTGAATACTATCCCATGTTTCTTTTTATTCGCTTTTGTTATGTTTTCACTTTCTATTCCGTTATCCATTTCCGATTCAGCTTATAATGCAATAACGCAATTCCGATTGCGGTGTCTTGTTATCTCTAACGTGTGTGCTAGTATGCAAGGCAACATGGAGGCTCTGGTCGATGCCCGCTCTCGTGTTCCGCTTTATTTGCGGGACACGACATTTATCCTCTCTCTGATTCGCGTTTCTACACGCATCCTTTATCATTATTCTTGCTTGTCCGGATTTCTGTTTCCCTTGCAGGTGTATGGTATTCGTTGTGCCCGATGCACACGTTGGCGCGTGATTTACTTTCATCGCGCCGATTCTTGATTGCTTATGCGGATTTTAATCGGAGTGCTGACATGTTTGCTGTTGCTTTTGCTAGCTCGCTCGCGGGATCCTAGTTTACTCGCTCTCTTCGCTTCAGTTTACGGATCATCATCCGTTTGGTATTGATTCCGTTTCATTTTACTTCTTTCTGTACTTTATCGCTTTCTCGCATCATCCCTTAACATGAGAAGTAGGACTTAGACATGCATCTGGCCAAGCCCTCGAAAGAGGCTCTGTTTTTGTTGGTGTGTTTATATTTGTGCTTTGCGGCAGGGAGTCACGGTGTAATAAGTCCTATATGGCACTCCGTTAAGTCCTCATAGAAGGCATGCGGAAAGGGTTAGCAATCAACCTCCGCCTAGTCTCATCGAGTCTATTCAGTATGCGCACGCTACGTGTTGCTCGCTTCTGAACCTGCACAAGATCTTGTTATCGAGTATGTCAGGAAAAGGGTTCATGCAGCCGGACCCCCGCCTTTCCTATAGCCCGCGTCGCTCGACGTTGATGCTCGGTGTACGCACGCACCGTTTTCCTTTATGATCCGTGATGGCTTGGTTGCTGAGAGGGGTCCGCCCTCTTGTCTATGGCCCGATCATTTTCACGAGGTCTAATGCTTGGTTGACTTGGGTTGAGCTGCTCCCCTTGGCTATGGCGGGACCGCTTTTCTACCATTCGGTCAGTACCGTTGGTTTGTTTGCTTTACGAGCGGATGCTCGTTTGTGTGCTCATTGTTTGCTTCCCTTTTCCCTCCTAGGTTGATTAGTTTAGTTTAGACTGATATCCTTTGTATGATAACATTAGGTAGCAAGCTTTCCCCCTTATCTTAGGTCTTCCTCATGCATTCTTTAAAACACAAACCACACTCTTTGATTTTCTTTTCTTAAGAGCTTGTTATTTTCGCTCCATTCCCAAGCATAAGTCTCCAAAGGTCGAGCAGCGGAGTGCGAATGTAACTCGTTCACCTAAAAAACACAAAACAAATAAAAACTAGTTAGCCGAGCTACGGTAGCTCTGATTCTGCAAAACAGATACGTAGGCAGCGGGGTAGGGCCCGTGCGAGCATAATCCTTTCTTTTCCCTACATTCTGCATTCATTTTAGTCCAGATTAGCATAGATTTGTTACACACCCATAGTTTTAGACACAAGTGTGGATACCATCGAGTACGATGGGCGCGAGGGGTGCTAATACCTTCCCCTCGCGTAACCGACTCCCTTACCCTTTTCTCTGGTCGTGAGACCGTTGTTTTGTTTTGTGGTTTGCTGGCATTCCCTTCCTTTTCAGGATAAATATGTTAGTGGCGACTCTGTTAATTTTCGCGGTAGCGACTGCTATACGTAAACTCAATCAAAGGTTAGAAACTATCCCAATTTCCTCCTTGTTCCAAAACACAAGACCTTAAAAGATCTTCGAGTGACTGAATAGTCCTCTCTTATTGACCATCAGTTTGCGGATGATACGCCAAACTCAAACGCAACTTCGTACCCAAAGCACTTTGCAAACCTTCCCAAAATCTAGAAGTGAACCTTGGATCTCTATCTGAAACGATACTTGACGGAATACCATGCAAACACACAATCTTCTCAATGTATAACTTAGCAAGTATTTCCATCGAATAATGCATCCTCATCGGAATAAAATGAGCACATTTCGTCAATCTATCCACAACGACCCAAATTGCCTCACAATTACTCGATGTCCTTGGCAAACCCGAAATAAAATCCATAGAGATATTATCCCACTTCCACTCGGGAATAGATAACGGTTGCATCAAACCAAATGGCTTTTGATGTTCAATCTTTGACTTTTGACAAGTCAAACATGAATAAACAAACTCCGCTATATCCTTCTTCATACCTTGCCACCAAAATAATTTCCTCAAATCTTGATACATTTTAGTAGCATCGGGATGAATGCTCAAACCACTTCTATGCCCTTCCTCAGGAATTCTTTTTCTCAAATCCGCAACATCCGGAATACAAACTCGATCACGACATCTCATAACACCATTCTCGTCAATCCAAAAATCACCACCTTTACCTTGGTTAATCAATGTCATATTGTCCACCAATTTCAAATCTGATTTCTGACCTTCTCTAATCTCATCAAGAATACCACTCGTAAGCTTCAACATACCAAGCTTAACACACGAAGACGTCGCTTCACAAACCAAACTCAAATCTCTAAATTGTTCCAACAATTCCAAATCTCGAATCATCAACATAGACATATGCAATGATTTCCTACTCAATGCATCGGCTACAACATTCGCTTTTCCAGGATGATAGTTCAAACTAAAATCATAATCCTTCAAGAATTCCAACCATCTTCGTTGCCTCATATTCAATTCTTTCTGATCAAACAAATACTTTAAACTCTTGTGATCACTAAAAACGTCAAATCTTGATCCAAACAAAGAATGCCTCCAAAGTTTCGAAACAAACACAACGGCGGCCAACTCTAAATCATGCGTCGGATAATTCCTCTCATGAATTTTAAGTTGCCTTGAAGCATAAGCTACCACTTGTCCTTTTTGCATCAAAACGCCTCCCAAACCAAACAATGAAGCATCACAATACACCACAAACGGTTCAAACGGATCCGGCAAAATCAAAATAGGAGCTGAAGTCAACCTTCTCTTAAGCTCTTGCAAATTCGCTTCACATTGCGAAGTCCAAATGAAAGCTTGACCCTTTCTAGTCAACAACGTCAACGACAAAGATAACTTAGAAAATCCCTCAATGAACTTCCTATAATAACCAGCCAAACCAAGAAAACTTCTAATCTCAGAAACAGACTTAGGAGCTTCCCATTGAGATATAGCTTCAATCTTCGACGGGTCAACAGAAATACCTCCACTAGAGATCACATGGCCAAGAAAACTCACCTCCTTTAACCAAAATTCGCACTTAGAAAGCTTAGCAAACAACCTCTTCTCTTTCAACACCGATAACACAATTCTCAAATGCTCAGCATGATCATCTTCACTCTTGGAATAGATCAAAATATCATCAATGAACACAACCACAAACTTATCCAAATAATCATGGAAAGTCCTATTCATATACTCCATGAATACACCATGTGCATTAGTCACACCAAACGGCATAACAGAATACTCATAGTGACCATACCTTGTCCTAAAAGCAGTCTTCTGAATATCCTTCGCCTTCACACGAATCTGATGATACCCAGACCTCAAATCAATCTTGCTAAACACACACGCTCCAACCAACTGATCCATCAAATTATCAATCCTCGGAAGTGGATACTTGTTCTTAACTGTCACTTTGTTCAATTGCCTATAATCAACACAAAGCCTCATAGAACCTTCCTTCTTCTTAACCAACAAAACAGGTGCACCCCACGGCGATACACTAGAACAAATAAAATTCTTTTCCAACAAATCCTCAAGTTGACTCTTCAACTCTTTCAACTCAGAAGCAAACATTCTATACGGAGCCATCGATACAGGACTAGTTCCAGGAACTAAATCAATCGAAAACTCAACTTCACGTTCCGGCGGTAAATCACTTACATCTTAAGGAAATACCTCCGCAAAATCACAAACTATTGGCAATTCCCCAATGGTTCTCTTCTCATGCACATCTAAGGTTGCCAATAACATAAACAACTCAGCACCATCTTGAACAGATTCACCAACTTGCTTAGCGGACAAAAACAAATCTTCCTTAACACCAATCTCAGGAAAAATAACAGTCTTATCAAAGCAGTTGATATACACATGATTAAATTTCAACCAATTCATACCCAAAATCACATCAAGTTGCTCTAACGGAAGACAAAATAAATCAATCCCAAAATCTCTACCAAAAATACTCAAAGGACAATTCAAACACACAAAAGAAGTAGAAACAGAACCCATAGCAGGTGTATCAATAACCATACTTCTACGCATATCAGATAATACAAGATTCAATCTCTTAGCACAATCCAAAGAAATGAAAGAATGTGTCGCACCGGTATCAATAATAGCAATCAAAGGTGTACCATTAATGAAGCACGTACCTTGGATTAGCCTATCATCGGTAGAAGCCTCTGCACCATACAATACAAACACTTTCCCTTTCGCTTGTTCCTTCTTTGGCTTATCACATTTGGGGCTAATGTGACCTTGCTCCCCACAATTGTAACAAGTCACCTTCGAACCACCTTTACACTCATTTGCCTTGTGACCACTCTTGCCACACTTGAAACATGTTACCTCAACTTTGGAACAATTAACAGCACGATGTCCCTCAACACCACATTTGAAGCACTTGATCGGAGCACTAGATCCTCCCCCACTTGGCTTTCCGCCAAAAACAGCTTTCTTCTTATAATCGTATGGTTTCCCACGATATTGACCTTCTTCTCATTCATAGCCTTGTAGTGAGAAGCACTCTCCCTACTATCCTCATCATAAATCCGACTCTTATTGATCAACTCAATAAAACGGGTAATCTGTTGGTAACCAATCGCCTTCTTGATATCCGGTCTCAAACCATTGACAAACTTCAAACACTTTGACCTCTCCGCATTCATAGTATTGTAGTGAGGACAATACTTGATAAGCTCTTGAAATCTAGCAGAATACTCCGCCACGGTACCATTTCCTTGCTTCAACTCAAGGAATTCCACTTCTTTCTTTCCACGGCAATCTTCCGGAAAATAGTTTTCCAAAAATGCATCGCGGAAACGATCCCAAGTAACCTGAATACCTTCCTCATCAAATCTCTGAGCCATATTGCCCCACCAATCCTTAGCTTCCTTTTCCAGCATGTGAGTACCAAACTGCACTCTCTGAGCATCGGTACAATTCATGACTCGAAAAATCTTCTCAATCGCCTTCAACCAAGCTTGAGCTTTATCCGGTTCATGCTCACCCTCAAAGATAGGAGGATTGTTCCTCTGGAAATTCCCTAAAGCACGGTACTCATCATCATCACCATTCCAATTTCCAGCATTAGCTTGAGGCATTTGGCCAAGAGATCCAGCCAACATCCTCAATGCATCAGCAATGGCATCATCATTCCTTCCAGCAACCATCGTCCTACGACAACCAACAACCAAAGCAAACAAAACAATATCGATCGTGTCAGATACACAAATCTAATACAACGAAATTAAAGACATTAACGACTCTGACCAACTGGTCGACCATGCTCTGATACCACTAATGTAACACCCCTTTTCTAACCCCTAATATATCATACAATCAAACAGAGTAAGCATGCCTAAAGGAAAAGGGCGTCACATGTTATTTTCATTGCAATGAAAACCTAAAACAAAACATCCAACATTCTTGATATGCAAAGATCATTTTTTTTTGTAACACAATGTAAATCTCATGGTTTCATACATTATGCATAAACGCTTGCGGAAAACAATTGAATTGCTATTAAAGATTTCAATGAATATATCCCATACTATATTCATCTACCAAATTCAAACAACATCTATATCTTTGTTACTTGAAAATCATAATCATAGGCTACATCGGCCTTTAAATCAACATATCCAAATGTTATCACATACATCCAATGTTCAACAAACCATATAAAATAGCAATATTCAAACATGAACATAAGTCTAAGAAAACCCCCAAGTGTTATATGATCAGAGCATATGACTCTCTACCTAATCAAAATGAAACCTCGGAGCTCTCCGGCTAAGTCACGAATCAAGCAACTACTCTTCTGAACCTGCACGTTACCAACCAAGGGTAACATTCAAACAGAAGGGTGAGAAATCAAATTCTAAATAGAAAATATAATAATGGGAAATGCAACATAAGTAATCATACATTTCAGGAATTCATCACTCTTCACAAAACATGTATTTATCTTTGATATAAAGTTAACATGTTCCATACCATTAAGCATCGCAATCAAATTCATAACCTCACATATTGAAGATTCTACATATATACACATATATCACTCACACATATACATATATTCCACATTTCACATCAAATATGTATTAATCACATATATCTCATTCTCATCACATTCTTTAATTCATATAAAATGATTCATCATTCCACATATATGCATATCAATCAAACTCACATCCACACATTCACACCCCATAATCACACATAACAACAATTCACACCGACACGTGCGACTCAAGTGTGACTCTATGCGATATGCATGTGGATCCCTCCGTTATCATTTCCGGTCATGCCGATTGTCATTCTCTCAAGACTAGATAACCACCTCAAAGCCCCATACTCGTTAAGCTTTCAAACCTCGTACTCGTTAGGTTTGGGACAAGTAACTAACCTTCGCGAGATTACCCAACATTGCACTTTCAAAGACTCATGCTTGTGTACGTGTGCATTCATTACACAATCACATCTTTCCAACTTTGCACAACGTTACACAACATGTAATTCAATCCAATCTCAACACAATTATCATTTAGCACTCCATTACATAATACATTCAATTACACCTCACACATGTTATTTAATCAATTAATAAAACATAATGAACATATAGAAGTAATAGGTATGCAAGTCAAGTCTTAAACAAACAAGAAAATATTTTTGAATACAGTTCGCGCCGCCAACCCTTAGTCGCGCCGCGAAGTAACAGACAGAAACAATATATTTCAAAATGCATTCAGTTTGCACCGCATCCACGTGTGCGCGCTGTGAAGTACGAGGCAGAACCAATCATTCAAGAATTCATTCAGTTCGCGCCGCCACCTTTCATTCGCGTCGCGAACACAGCGCAGAAGTGAATTTTCTGTGTAAACTCAACACAGTTTCCTCTTTTCATTTCATCACTCAATTCACAATTCAGTTCATTATTTGCACACGAATTTCACATACATATCTCATAACCCATATGTATCCTTAGATTCATCAAAGTTTCATTAATTATGCAGGTCTATGAATTTCACCCAAATCCCAAAGTTAGGTTTTTACATTCTTTTCATCCAACATGTTACAAATCAAAACCCACCCATAGAATCAAGTAAAGAATCAGGAGTTACATATTATTTCTACCCATTCCAAGCATAAACAACATCAAACAACACAAATCTCATGGATTATGAAAATACTCAAAGTGAAATCCCATGTTTTAGCACATACAACATTACCCAATCATATATTCTACAAGATTTTGTATTCAAACCCTTACCTCTTGAATTTCTCCTTCTAACTTCAAGAAATCTACAATCCTCTCCTCTTCTCTATTCTACTCTTTTGCCTCTTTTCTCTTCTCTACTTTTCTTTCTATCTTTCTATCTCATTTAGGTTAACTCATAAAATTCTCTTCTAACTCTCATTATTTCATTGGGCTTAACCCACCTAATACTCTTTCTCACTCAACTAAACCCATTTAACTAATTTCAAATAAAATTCTACCATTTATTAATTAGCTAAATAACATATTACCACCCAATTAAATAATTATCACACAAACAATAATTAAATAAAACACAAACAATTATCAAATATCAAATACTCATAATTAAATAAGATCTAATAAAAATAGGATGTTACAGTGCTAACCCAAGATGTTGCTGTTCTACTAAGGATGTTATATATTCCTTGCTCAAAAGAAACTTATTTTCATTCAACATATGAATTTGATTATATGTTTCTGAATTCAATGAAGCTATCTTAGAATTAATATTTATCAAGAATAGAAAATTACATTTCTAAAGTCTGAATAGTAGTTGCTCTACTTTTGAATATGAACCTTATGTAAAGTAAAGTTCTCATATTTCATAAGTAATCAATGTTGGAACGCATGCCTGTTACTGAATGCTGTCATACCCCAATTTTTGACCCTAAGATCATACATCATTTGCATCTCGATCATTAATCTAGAGTTCCATCTTGAAGATTCGTTTTCGGTATTGTGCTTACTCCATCTCTGAGGGGAACCATCAAACACCTATATTTGTTTACAGGTAACAGATCGAACAAGAACCAAAGCAGTTCAAAAAAAAAGAAATTTTTGAAAATTTTGCTGAGGACATCGATTTACCCATACGGGAAATCGATTTCCATGGACGAAATTTGAAAAAAAAAAAAAGAGAGAGAAGCATGACATCATTTTGGCACCAATCACATTCCCTTGATTATTCAGTGTCATTATCAATATTCCACTTCATCACCATAATTAATTTCTTTCATTAACCTCATTTTAACCCCATATTCGCAATTAAATTCAAATTAATCTCCAAAAGACAATTACCAAATTTCCACTACCCTCACTTCCAATTCTATAAATAGAGGCCTCTACCTCTTCATTTTGCAAGCTTGGAAAGCCAAAAAACTCTTGCAATTTCTCATCCCATTCTCTCCCAAATCACTCAAAGCTCATCTTCCATAAAAAGTTAGTGAGATTCACATTGAATCTCACTAATCTTTGAGCTAAGCCTCCATCCAAACATTCTTTCGTCATACATTTTTGGTAGATCAAAGCATTTGGTGTTTGTTCTTGAAGTTGATTCAAAGTTTATGCAAGAATGGGTAAATTCCTAGATCCATATCCATTCTTCTAGATGTGATCCTTTGTTGATTATGTGTGCTACATCTATGGTGTTATTTTGATGTTATTTGATGGTGAATTGATGGAAATTTCGTGCACATTCATATCCAAGATCTTAAGGTGTTTGTTGATATGTTTAACAAAGGTTTTGTGCTTCCTAATGCTGTTTTTTTGAAAACTGTGCTCAGGAATTCGATTTCCTACAGAGGTAAATCGATTTCCACACTCTGTTTTGCGCCAGATTTTGAAAAATTGCATTCAGGAAATCGATTTCCTACAGGGATAAACCGATTTCCTGCAGGAAGAATGTGTTTTTTTTTTGCCTTTTTTAACTTGTTTTTGGTTCTAATTCTTCTCCTACTCCATTCTCTTGTTTTTTCTTTGAATTACAAGTTTAGAGGTCTAATTCCTCTTCAAAGTCAATGGACTTAGGGCGTTGATGGGATGAGAATCCTAATCCACAATATTAAGTGATTGAACTTGAAGATGGAAGGAACCTTTGAATGTGATTCCATCTTTTATTTCTTTTTATTTTGGTTGATGAAAATCTTCTATATCATTGTAATTCTTTTGGATTCTTGATGAAGATGAGACCGCTGCCTATTTTCTTTTCGTGCGGTATTGCTTTCGGAGAACTATCTATATATTGTTTCTCTCACATGCATTAGCACAAAAATTGTTGACCGGCCTTGTTGTAGGGTAACTTCTACATAAGTTACTTGGCAATCTGCTTAACATAGCGCATCATTCATTGTCCCGAATCGGAAAAAAGATCAAATATGGCAGAGATTGTATGCGGTTGGTTTAAGACTTATGGAAGTTTATCGTGTAGTCGCTATGGTTCTATCAAGGTTCTAATGAACTTTCATTGAATTTAAACCCGAGATCATCATTCACTCACCATCATCTTTATTACTAACATCAATGATATACTTGACAAGTTTCAAGATGGTCTTCTTGCTAACAATTAACAATTGACTTTAAATTCCGCACTTTATTATATTGCTCTTTATATTTCTCGCTTTATTCTTCATTTTATCATTCATCATGTTTATGTTTCCGCTATTTTCTCTTTGTCCATTTGGACGTATGTTTATATTTCCGCTATTTTCCCTTTGTTCATTTGGACGTATGTTTATGTTTCCGCCATTTTCCTTTTGTCCATTTGGACCATATTCTATTTTTGTGCTAAAACACTAATAAACAACTAAAAATAAAAATAAAAATACTTAAGGCTCTTTATGGACTATTGGTTACTATCCCGAGCATTTTGGAGACCTGGACCTTTTTGGACTTAGCACCTCTGGACCTTTTTATCCTGTTGTTATTCTGTCTGGAAGTCCTTGGAGTTTACTCCAAGGCGTTGGTTTGTTTTCTGTTTGTGTATGCAAGTATTTCCTCGAAAGTCCTTGATGGTTAATTCCAAAGCATTGTGATAAGGAATTCATCTGTACGCAGCTATTACTCTGCCCGATTTTTGTCAAGATTTTATGATGTATTTCAAAGGCTTGGTGCAAGTTGTGCTAAAGATAATCAAGTTCATCTGGATCCCCAAGTGGTAATGTGTTAGTTTAGTGTTGGTAGGCCAAAGGATGGGAAATCTACCTTGACTCTTAATGTCAAGTGTTGGCTTCTTATTTTGGTTAGATCATTCTTTTCCTTAGCTTTTATTTTATGCTCTAGGATAATCCCTTCATCTCTCCCTTTTTAGATTTTCAAAATATTCTCCATTTTTCCAAAACCTTCTTATGTTTGCAAACTCTTTCAAAAAATATTTGTTTAAAAATATCTTTTGCCCTTGTTGGCATTTTTTTAAGTCTAGACACGATTAATTGTTGTCGCGAGTTGCGATACCCGACGATTTTGATATTGATTGATATGATGGAATTTTTTCCACTTGAAGGAGCTAGTGGCATACTTGTTGATTTTATCCAAGTTGGAGCCCTTCTTTCATTTGTGATGCAAAGAATCCATCTGTTCTCATGTTTAAGATCAATGGCTGGGTATTCTCTCAGACGTTGATAAAGTGTTTATTCCTTTTTAAAAATTTTCCCTTTTAAGTGGAACTACATTAGCTCTGACTTCTCCATTGCACCGAGGAGGTATGTAGGCACAAGATGTAAAGTCTTGCCGAGCTTATTTTAAAAAAATCAAACAAACCTTTCTTTAGCGCATAATATCTTTTTTAATAAACACAGATTTTCAAAAAGGTTCCTGTGAAGTACCACAAATATGAGGGGTGCTTAAAACCTTCCCCTTGTATAATCAACACCCGTACCTAAGATCTACTTTTTGTATTAAAAACAAACTTTGGGTTTATTTCGCTCTTTTCCCATTTCCTTTGAAAACAATAAAGCGCAGTGGCGACTTTCACTAAAATAATGATTCAAGTCAATCTAATGGCTTTGATCTCAGATTTTCCCCGCTTCAGAAAATTGGCGACTTCATTGGGGATCCAGTTTAAGTGTGTTAAGCATATTTTTGTTTATCTGTGTGTTTTTATCTGTATATATTATTGTGTGCTTTGTTTGATTTTTCTTTTTCTTTTATTTTGTGCTTGATGGTTCCTATGTGATGAGATAAGTCCTAACCCGGACTTGTGAGTAACTTGAGATAGGAGGTGGTAAGACCAATAGTTGCATGTCATGAGCGATCCTAAACATGAGCATCATATTGTTGCACCCCAATTTTTGACCACTTAGATCCCACCATAGCCTAAATATTAGGATCATCATTGTCATCATTATCATCATGCATTTATCTTTATTAACCCAAAAATACAAAAAATTGTTGTTTGTTGCTTGTGTCCCAAGACAGGAGACTGATCAAGAGGAAGCTGAGCAAATTAAGGTTTTAAGGCCCACAAATGAATTCAACATTCTTCCATGATTCAAAGGGTTCTCCAATCAATACCAAGGTCCAAAGATGGGTCAATGCAAGATCAATCACCATCAAGTTCATCAGAAGCTCCAATTAGGGTTTTTGACCTAATTTCTATGGAGGGTTGACTTTTAATTAGGAGATGGTTCCAAGACTCAAAATATGATTCAAGGGCATCCAAATCAACATTATAGTCCTTTCATATCGTTCATTTGAAGATGATAGCTTGATTCATTGGGAAATCACAAAATTGCAGTTAATTTGGAAAAAGTCAACTGTGTAAGTCAACCTTTGACTTTTGAGAAAAATAGTCAACCATGGACATTTAAAGATCTAAATCATCATCATATGGATATTGAAGACATTTGATCAAAGAAAATTCAAATAATTCATCAAGAGTCAAAAAATGATTATTTTGAGAGATATGGAATTAAAAAGATAATTTTTCAAAGACTTAAAATTTTTTTCAAGTGTTTTACTTGGATTTTTTCTTAAATTTATGGCCATTTTTCTCAATGATCCAAAAAGAGTTTGAGGAAACTTTCAACTACTCATTTGAAGTATGTAGCAAGGGCTTTCCAAAGAGCTAAGTAGCATGAAAATCTATGGCCCCATTCATGAGATATGATTTTGTCAATATGGCACCATGAACACTTGAAAATGAAGAAGAACATGAAGAAGCTATCCAAACATCTGTTTTGGATCTGTAACATTATTTCCATAGCTTGCTAACCATAACTTTTTTCAGTTTCAAGTGAAGTTCGAGTTTCCAGTTGCAGATATAATCAAGGAGTTTTGAGCATCCCAAAAGCTTCCCTGAGGTTCATAGAAGCTTTCTGAATACTTGAAGCAATCCCAGGTCCTCTACATTGTGCTACACAAGTCCATTTCAGAGGTATATTTTCTAAACTCGATCTTAGCGTTAAGGGCATCAATTGTTGTATTTATTGTTACCATTCTATTTAGAATTATGTAGGGAAGAAAAGCCCCAACCTTTTAGGGCTTGATCATATGTTTTGAGAGTTTAATTTTAGAATCAATTTTTAGGTTTCATAGCTTAATCTTAGAAATTCTCAAATTTGATTATGTTTTAGTTTATGTTAATTCTGAGTTTGTGATCGTGGTTGAATTCTAAGCATTCCAGTATTTTACATTTCTAAAATTGATGGAGTTTTGAGAAATTCATGTTGAGGCTGTAATACGGTGGGAGAACTGACTTTAATTTTATTTCGCAAACAATGTTGCGGTGAGCAAGAGTCGTCACCGAATTTTATTTTGTCCAATTTTAGGAAAGGTAAAAAGTACAGAAAAAAACCTTTTAAAAAAGAAAGTGGGCTCGGGGGGTAGGTTATGAAAAGGGAAGGTGCAAGCACCCTTTTCATCCGTAGTTATCTACGGGCTCTTAGTTTGCTTAGCTCATTTTTGTTTTGAAGTTTGTTTGAAAAGAGTTTTTTTTAAAAAGGACTTTAGCTTAAAAGCGTAGCCTTTATTTTTGAAAGGAGTGTGAAAATAGTTTTGGATTTGAGCAAGCAATCTAAGAGTACTACCCTAATAGTTGGTCTTTTCTATGCTTTTTAAAGTTCCTAGGACTATCCATACTATATAGAAGTAGGTAGTCCTTGTTTATATTGGACGTGTTTGGGACAATCGAAGGGTCATCGGAGGTCGTTGAAGGCAACATGTAGAGGTACCTTTAGCGATATCGAAGGGAAAAATCATCTTTCGTTAGGCAACCACTCGAGGGACAAGATCATATTTTTGTAGGCAGCAACTCGAGGGACTATGATCTTTTGATGATTTTTTTGTTTATCGAGGGACGTTCGCTTTAGATACCTCTATATTCGAGGGACACGACCTTTATTCTTAAGGCAACCAAGAGGGGTGTACCCTAGAGGTGAGAGTGTGCGAAGTGTGTTGTATTCACATATTTATCTTGAATTAAGTTAGCTAGCGTTTGATTTCATTATCTTGCCATACAATCCTATTAATCTAGCAGTTAAATATGTACAAAAATTTAAAGTGCGGAATGTGAAGTCCTACGCTATTACATGGCTACGGGATGGTGATTACATTTTACAATTATTACAATAAACTCGAATGGAGATTAAACCGGAAATAAAAAGTATGAAATATTGAGTATGAATTTGCGAATATCCATGAGAATAGTTCAATAGCTCGAATGTGCCTCGCGACAAACAAAAAAATGTTAGGAATAAAACACCAAAATAATGTATGAGAAAATGGTAAAAATACGAAAATAGATTAAAATTATCGAAAAAATATAAATAATGATCGTATTAAATTCGAATTTAAAGAAAATGTTTTTGTATTTTTAATTTATTAGTTAATCAATTAGTAATTTATGTACATATGATTTTATTTACAAGACTTAAATACATATTTTGGATTTTTGTTAAACTAATAAAAACTAATTAAAAAGAACATCTTTTTAGGATTTTATGTATGGACTAATTAAAGTAGATTAATTCAAATAATATAGCAATAAAACAAAGATTAGTAACCAACAGTAAACAGACATTCAATTTCACACGTTTCCACCCCATTATCTTTGACTTTTTAAAATTGGACAAGAGCCACTTAGTGACTGACACGTGGCAATTTGATTAAAAAAAAAGGCATAACACAAGCATGAACAACTAATCGTGAAACAAAAGGTGTAATTTTTCTAGATCTTTCTTCTTCTCTCTCACAACTTTTCTTTCTCAAATCACACATAACCATTTCCTACCTATCAAAAACAAATAAAACTCATGGCACTGGTTTATTGAAAAAATGGAAAGAGTATTACCGGTGTTTTCATGGTGGCTTGGACCGGAGATCGGCAATGAGTTGTTTGGTAGCTGCTGATGATTTCGATTCTCGCCGGAGCGGACTGATTTGCAGCGGAGGAGGCGGTTTCAAATCTGCCTGTGTTTGGTGCGGCTTATGGGGGCGTATTCGCGATCTCGTCGGAGAGTGGCCCGCGTGGATGTCAGAAACGGAGGCTGTTATGTGGTGGTGGCTCCGATGAGGTTTCCGATTTGCTCGGTGACGATTGAAGTCGTCTGAGGATTCGTCGGAGGGCTTCTTCCCGATCTTTTTCCTGTAAAACAAAATCCACTTGAAATTGAATTAGTGATGTATGATACAGAGTTAGTTATCTGCTTACTGTGTTGAAAAAAAATGGAGAGTATTGTTTGAATTTTAAAAAAAGTGGTATTTTTTGTTAGGTGATGTTCGTTGCTTCCACTTCGTTTGTGTGGAGGTTGACGGAGGAGTGTCGGCTTGTCGCGATTGGAGTGAAGGAGTACGTTGCGCCTTGAGTAAACCCGATGTGGTGTTCGTTGAGGACGCCGCCCATGGTGGTGATTTCGATTTCTCTCCACTTGTTCTTCTTCTCTTTTCTGTAAAAAAAACAAACTACCAAAATGTTATACAAATAATTAAAGTCATGATTATGTAGTTTTGATGATGATGATGGACGGGCGTCGACGAGATTTGATCCTTCCGTATTCCATTTTTTGGAGTAATCCTTTTGTCACTATAGCTGTTGAACCTGGCATAAAAAAAACACAAAATCTAACTGTTAGTGTTTGTTAGTATTGATGTGTGATGATATTGTTTAATGGATGGAATTGACTTTTGGTTGGTTGTGTTATGTGAATGATTTTGAAGCAAATGGTGATGATAATGGTTATCTTATTGAGTTTTTTTTTTGGTTTGACTCAAAGGATTATACTAAGATCAAAAGAAAGCTTTGGTGTCAGAAATTTGTACAAAGGTTTTTGTGGTTATGTGTGGTATGTACATGAATGAGTGAAAAAAGCAGTGTAATTGTTAATATAAAAAAACCTTCACAGAGGTTTTGACTCAAAGAAGAAATATATTTTGTGGTACGGGAATGGTTCTCCCCGAATAAGGGTTACTTGTTAGTCTATTTATAACTTAGAAAATTAGGTTAAATATAAATAGAATATAATTATATAAATCAAAGTTAAAAAGTAAGATTAAAATCAAAGATTAATTTAATTTAATTCTGGCTAAAAATAGAAGAATCAAATCAAAATAATCTCATGAAATTAACTTGTTGGTAAAGTTTAAATAAAAAACTACCTTATATAATTTTTTGTGATTTTTGGACTAAAAATGCATAAAAATTTGAAAAAAAGTAAAAAATAATTTTTTTTAAAAATACTTAATTAAATAATACGAAAAATCAAAATTAAATGATTAAAAAACATGTTTTTGTGATTTTTGAATATAAATAAAAATAAAATTAAAACTAAAGTTAGTACAAATAAAAAGGAAAAATGTTAGAAGTGAGATTCGAGCCCGAGACCTCTCGCTCTTATGTCTTTTAACCTCAAATGCTTACCAACTGCGTCATGTCACTTATTCAAAATAAAATGACATTTGCAAATATATGAGGGCAAATTTTGAGGTACGACAGAGGTCATTGATGTTGTTGTTACTGTGTTCATGGCGCGAGGAAGAAGATGAAGTTTTTCAAATTTCATTTTTGGTGCGTTTTAAAGTATAATGAATTGTGTGTATTGGCTTATGACTACATCGTACACAGCTCACTTGTTTACACACTTCCCTCTTAAAACGCTCATGACCCACAGGTCTGGGGTTCGATTGTGAGGACCATTTCTTATTTTTTTCCACTTGTTTTTTTAATTTCTTCATAAACTTTGAAAAATCACCAAAAATAGGTAAATTAGCCTCGTTAATCCCTTTCTTTTTTTTTGTGTGTTTATTTAATTAGTGTATTTTAATACCATGTTCAAAAACCCCAAATATATTTTATTTATCATTGTTTAAAAATTAATCAAAAACATGTTCTTTTATGTTTAAAAAAATCAACTAAAAATTGTTTTATTTTGATTGTTTCTTTTATAGAACTTTATGAATGTTTATTAATATTTATTTAGGGATAGGCTAGAGTGTCTTTCACTTATCTATGTACCCTTAGACCATTTCTCTTAAAGAAATTGGTATTTAACAAATTAAAATTAATTAGGTTTAGGTGTATGTTACAAAACCCTAACTTCTAAAACCCTAACCAAAAGATTTGCAACATGTTGATCTTTGTTTATACATGTTTAACTTTGTACACAATTGTTGATTTTATAATCCATGCTTTGTACATAAATGTTAAACCTTACCTTTGTACATAATTGTTGATTTTATATCCATGTGATTTGGTACTTGTTATTATTTTGTTTATCTAACCCAATGTTTAATCATCACATTAATCATTCATACATGATTTGAATCCAAGGGCTTAGATTTAAATATCCATTATCTTTGTTGGTCTTTATACTCATATGTTTGTTTGCTTGTGCCACATGATATCACCCACACACTTGAGGTATTCATTGTTAATTGCTTGAGTTTGTTGTTTTGTCCAAAAGGGTGGGAATGATATTGACTAAATTGTCAAGGTACTTAAATTCTTTTCCAATCTCTTTTACTTTTCTGTTAAGTATTTTAAAGCTTTTCACTTGTTTATGGTTTAGTATTGTTAAAGCTCAACCAAACCCTGGTGAAACTATTCTTGATCCATTGATCTTGTTTTTAAACCTTGGTGTTAAGAGATGAATTATTCCTAGTGAAACTTCTCTTAACCCATTAACCTTGTATTTTAAAGCTTGGTCTTTTTGATTTGTTTTAAAATTTGTTAAGTATTTTAAAGATTAGCCTTTTAAAACTTATTAGGTATTTTAAAGCCTAACTCCCTTTTCAAAATTGTTAAGTATTTTAAAGCTTAACCTTTTAAACTTATTAGGTATTTTAAAGCCTAATCTTCTTTTAAACTTGTTAAGTATTTTAAAGCTTAACCCTCTTTTAAAACTTGTGAGTATTTTAAAGCTCACACCCAAAAAGATTTTGGCCACTTTGGCCCCTTTTTTTCCTTTTTTAAAAGAGTAACTACAGAAGCTCTGACTTCCCTATTGCACTTAGGGGTATGTAGGCCTAAGATGCCATATCTTATCGAGCTCACTTTCAAAAACTTCTCTTCCCATCCCCACCCTATATTTCAAACAAGATTTTCACATAGGTTTTTCACAAAAAAGGTTATTTATAAACAAAAGATAATAACAAAAAAACAAAGAGGTTCCCATGGAGTACCATGGATATGAGGGGTGCTTAAAACCTTCCCATTGTATAACAAACCCTCCGTAGTCAAAACTCTGATAAGTTTATTAGTTTTGATTTTAAAAACTTCTGTGGGTTTTATTCGCTCTTTCACCCATTACTTTTTGAAAACAATAAAGCGCAGTGGCGACTCCGTTTAAAATGAGCCAAGTCTTCCCATGACTCTAGTCTCACCAATTTCACCGCTACAAAAAATTGGCGACTCTGCTGGGGATACTGATCAAACTATTGGTGTATCTTTGGAAGGGTCGACCCAATCTTTGTTTTTATTATTTTTTGTTATTATCTTTTTTTTTTATACTTAACCTTTCATTTTGTCTTTTATTTTCCTATGTGTATACTTGTTATTTTATTGGGTTGTATTGGGAAAGGGAGTCATGCCCCTTGTGGTGAGACAAATCCTAACCTGGATTTAGAGTGTACACTTATTATAGGAGACGGGTATAGTCATTTTGATCTCGTGGGAGTAGTCCCAAAGAAGTCAATTTGAGATCCATCGCTCAGTGGAGGCCTCTTTGGAAGTAACTTTGTTGACCATGTAGTTGGGAATACATCTTTGCATTCAACTAGGCTGTAGAAGCTGGGGACCTAGAAACCCTTAACCAATCTTGGCCATTAACATGTAGTGTGGAAACTATGTCTGATTCATTTTCAGAATAGTTGTTACACGAGGCTACTCTCAGATGAGGTTCTCTTGGATTTTGTTCAAATGAGTATGTTGATACAGAGTTTACAATCTCCAAGTTGGGCTGCTTGAGTATGGGATGGGTAGACCTTTGGCTCCATGCTCGTGACTTTGAACCCTCAAGCCCATGTTTTTTCTATGTTTGCATTCATTCATCCATGCATCTAAAAACATAATATCTTTCAAGGAATTAAAAGAAACCTTTTGTTTTGTAAACATTATAGGAATGGAACCTGGAAGAAGAAAAACCAAGAAATGTACTTTCAAGAGTTTAGCGGTGGAAGAATTAAGAAAGCTAGGATATTTGATTGTTGATCAAGACAAGTTTTGTAGCAAGTATGGAAGATTGTTGTATCTCCTCAGAACCAAGATGGAAGAAGGAATCCTCTCCAGTTTGATCCATTTCTATGACCCATTGTATCATTGCTTCACCTTCTCTAATTATCAACTATTGCCTACCTTGGAAGAATATTCAAGCATCATTGGGTTGCCCATTTCTGGAAGAATCCCTTTCACTGGTTTAGAACAAGATCCCAAGCCTTGTGAGATTGCAAAATCTACTCATCTGAGAAAGGGAGAAATTGAAAAGAACATGGTTACTAAAGGAGGATTACCTGGATTACCTGCTAAGTTCTTAATTGAGAAAGCTCTCACCTTGTCACAAGAAAGAAAGGAAGAAGACTTTGAAGCTGTTTTTGCCTTGTTGGTATATGGATTGTTCTTGTTCCCTAACATTAACAACTTTGTTGATATGAATGCCATCAAGACCTTTATGAAGAAGAATCCTGTTCCTACCTTACTTGGGGACACTTACTATTCTATTCATCTTAGAAATTCCTATGGAAAGGGAATGGTTACCTGTTGTGCTCCTTTGCTATACAAGTGGTACATATCTCATCTTCCTGACACCTCTGAATTCTGGAGCCAGAAAGAAGGAATGAAATGGTCACACAAGATCATGACTCTTACAAACACTGAGATTGTTTGGACAAACAATCACTTCTGTAGAATGAAGACTTTAGACTGCTGTGGTGATTTCCCTAATGTTCCCCTCATTGGTACAAAAGGAGCAATCAACTATAGCCCCGTGTTAGCTCTTCGTCAATTTGGGTTTTCTATGGACAAAAGACCAAGGAGCAATTTATTGGATGGGTTCTTTCTGGAAGAAAGAGTTGAAAATAAGGAGTTTAGAGAAAGGATCGCTAATGCTTGGCATCCAAGCCATAGAAGAGAAATAAAAGATTGGAAGACCAAAGGGGATCTCTCTCCTGAGCCCTTTGATAGTTGGGTCACTGCCAGAGCTGCTGAAATAAGAATGCCTATTCTCCTTGGAACATCTGCACCCCCAATTGAGGAGTATGTTCCACCCATTGTAGTTCCTTTAACAATTGAAAATCTCCAAGAAGCTCTAAGAAAAATGAAGAAATCAAGAGACCATTGGAAGAAGAAGTTTGAGTATTCTGATGCTGAATTAGGAATGTTAGAAGAATCATATGAAGAAGTGTTGAAAGAAAAGAATGATCAACTGTTCCTTCAAGAAACTTGGCTCATAGCTAAGGATGCAACTATTGCCAAATATGAAAGAGAGAAGAAAAGGAAGCAAAAAGAAGAAGATCTCTCTCCAAAAGAAGCTGCATGGAAGAGTATTGTTGAGAAGCTAGAAAAGGTCAAGTTGAAGAAGAAGAAGCCTCAAGATGATATGGATACTTCTCACTAAGCTTTGATGATCACTCTTGGATTTTACTAGCTTTCTTTGTTTGTTTCTACCTTGTAACTCTTGAAAGTAGTTTATGACTTGGTTGTCCCTTGTCTCCTTGTATGCTATCAAAAGAAAATGGTACTTTGATGACCCTCGTGACCCTTATATGTACCAAGGTTGCCTTGTCCCTTTATTATTAATGAATGAAATTTCTTTTTCAAGTTACTATATAGTGTTTACATTTACAAAACTCTTAAATAAATCCTTGAAAGATATTATGATATATTTTGAAAGTTAAAACAAAAAAGAGTATTTTGCATTGCATGCATCATACCATATTCACATTCACCTCACATCTGAGTCAGAGGCTTATTCATTCCTCCCCCTCTCCTCAGAGTGAAGCTGACGCACCGGTATAATACTCGCGCCAATCGTCAAAGAATGGAAGACGGTATTGTTGATGATTAAGAGTGGCAAGAAGAAGTTGCTGTTCTACGCTCTGGTATTGAAAGATTAACTTCTATGGTTCAAGACTTGGTGGCTGCTCAGAATCAGCCATCAACCCAAGCTCAGACTACTGTGATCTCCGAGATAGAGACTGCTCAGATTCCTGTAATTCTTGTAATTCCTGTGACGAATCCTACGACCACTAGACCATATGGGATAAAGATGGATTTCCAATTGGCTGGACAACAGATTCGTGTTCCATAGACAACAATTCCTCCAGCTATTATGACTGTTACTCCTACTGTTGTAAACACTGTTCCTCTTCACAACGAACAGATCTCCATGGTGCTCCTTCCGAAGGTATGGGTAGATTGGAAGAATTTGATGACCAATTTCTGGAAATGCAAAAAGAGATCAAGGCCCTTAGAGGAAAAGATCTATTTGGGAAAGAAGTAAATGATTTATGCTTGGTTCCGAATGTCAGAGTTCCGGCCAAGTTCAGACTCCTAGAATTTAAGAAATATAAAGGGAATTCCTGTCCTCACAGTCATCTGATCATGTATGTAAGGAAAATGTTCATGCACACGGAAGATCAACGCTTGTTAATTCACTATTTCCAAGATAGCTTATCTGGAGCTGCTTTGAAATGGTACATGGGATTGGATAGTACCCACATTCGTACTGTCCATGACCTGGGTGAAGCTTTCATCAAAAAATACAAATACAATATTGATATGGCTTCGGACAGAGATCAACTCCGTGCTATGTCCCAAATAGAGAAAGAGTCTTTCAAGGAGTACACGCAAAGATGACGTGAAATAGCTGCTCAGATCATTCCTCCCATGGAAGAAAAAGAAATGACCAAGGTGTTTCTTAAGACACTAAGCACATTTTATTACGGAAAGATGGTAGCAAGCGCTCCCAATGACTTTACTGAAATGGTAAACATGGGGATGCGGTTTGAAGAAGGTATCCGAGAAGGTCGCCTAATCAAAGAAGCCAGTTCATCACTAGCTAGTGGTGGCGTCAAAAGATTTGGTAGTAACTTTGCCAAGAAAAAGGAAGAAACTGTTAGTGCCATCTCAAGAGGAAGAAAAAGACGGTATCAACCACAACAAATTGCTGCTGTAACTCTAGTTGTTAGCCAAGCTCCGCCTCAGAATGTGTCGAAGCCTCATCCTCAACAGCCTCGACAACAGGCTCCTTAACAAAATCAACAAAGGAAATATCCGCCTTTTGAGCCTATTCCGATGACTTATACGGAATTACTGCCTTTGCTACTTCAAAAGAATCTAGTTCAACTGAGGGATCCTCCTCCTCCTGCTAATCCACCATTTTGGTACAAGGCAAATGCTCGCTGTGCTTTTCACAAGAATGCTCCTGGTCATACTGTGGAAAATTGTTACCCTCTCATGAGTGAAGTACAGAAACTGGCCCAAAGCAATATGCTCACCTGTAAGGATGTTAATCCTAATGTTCAAAATAATCCACTGCCTAACCATGGGACTGTCAATGCAATCCAGACTCAATTCGGTTATGAATACCTACATGATGTTTGTGAATCAACTCAATCCTTGGTGAATATGCAAGTTGTCTTATGTGAACTTGATTACTTTCCTCCACATGACTACAATGTTTGTCCAATATGTTCCAACACCATTCGTGGATATACTCTCGTAGTTGAAGACCTTTAGAAACTGCTAGACCGAGGAATTATCAGCATATCAAGAAATAAAAGGGATGAAAAATTCACTCCGTCAACATGGTACATGGCTTTCCTGGCCAATATCAAGTTTATGACGTACACCTGTTAAGATCTGACCTAGTGCAAATGCATGCCACCTTATGGGTGATAGGAGGATTCACTCGACACAATTATGGCTCTTGCCGAATTTGCTGCAGAGATACCCGTGGGTGTGAACTGGTGAAAGCAGGAATTCAAAGTCTCATGGATCGAGGACTTATCCAGATTCTCTGAGATAGAGATGAGAATAATGTCAACATGATTGGGGAATGTTCCACAGTGAAGTATGTGCCCGATGTCCGTACTGTGCGCGGATCCTTACGAATGATACATGAGAAGTGGGTCCAAAATGGATTGATTGACTTTAGCCACGATAGCTGTCCCGCTTGTGAAGGAAGCACACAAGGTTGTACTAATCTAAAAGAATATATTCTGACTCTGATAGGTTTGGGTTTACTAGACGAAGAAATCAAAGGAAGAAAAGGACATAATTACATTGAAGAAGAAATGACATATGGGCCACTTGACAGTATGCTGCGAGAAGTTCTTCAAAGGATTCCGAAGCACAACAGTGACCTATACATATCAGCAAAGTATGAAGACAACATTTTCACAGATGTGCTTGTAGACGCTGGTTCATCTTTGAACATTATTCCATGGAACACCTTGAAAGTTTATCCTATCAAGGGGCACCTTTTAGACCAAATGGGGTTAGCGTACTAATTTTTGAAGGGTTCTCGCGCACTGTAATTGGAGAAGTTGATCTTCCTATTCGCATCGGACCTCATGATTTTGATATCACCTTTCAAGTGATGGAGATTTATCCCGCTTACAGCTGTTTGTTGGGAAGACCTTGGATTCACAATGCTTAAGCTATTCCTTCCACTTTTCACCAAATGTTGAAATACCCTCTGAAGGACAAATTAATAACTGTTTATGGAGAATAGACCATGTTTGTGTGTCAACTGTCCTCTGTTCCTAACATCGAAGAAATTACAGCTCAGTTCCAAGCTTTAGGAGTCGTCAGTCCTGAATATGGAAAGAAAGCTAGTGCGTCTAATTCATCCTGGAAAGATGCCCAACAAGTGGTTTCCTGAGGATCTTATGAAGGATGGGGGCAAGTTATTGAACTTCCCACCAACAAGAACAAAAGTGGTCTAGGATTCACATCCCAGAAGTTAAAAGGAAAAGAATCTGAGTATGGAAGCTGCAGCAAGACTCTGCATAAAACTTTTCAAAGTGCTGGCTACATCAACCCAAATAAACGAGACATAGCTGCTATCATTGAAGATGTTCCAGAATGTTCAAGCTTCGTGACGTGCAGAGAGGACAACTCCAACTGGACTTCCATCAGCATCTCTTCTGTTGTTCACGAGTCTAAGTAATTTTATGTCTTTTAAAAACCTTTCGCTATGCCCAAGGCGAAAGAGTAATGTGTCGGGCTATTTAAAATAATTCCTTTTGTTCTGTCCAAGACAAAAGTGAGCTTGTGTAGGGCTTTGTTTCAAATCATTAATAAAAAGCAATTTTTTGCTTCCCTTTTATTTATCACTTATCTTTTTTTGAAAATGGTAACATCTAAAAAACCCATAAAATCAATCAAAATTGTTTTTCAAATTTGCACATACACCTTTTCTTTTATTTGTTCCTAAAAAGCAAAACATAAATCATGTGCAGATTATCTCTTGATAAACCCGCTGAAAACAATGATCCTAGGCCCTCTCCCAACTTTGAATACCCTGTGTATGAAGCTAAAGAAGAGAGTAGTGAAGAGGTCCCTGAAGAGATCACCCGCCTACTTGAGCACGAGGAAAAGATCACTGAGCCGCACAAAGAGCCTTTGGAAGTAATCAATTTAGGTACTGAAGAAGAGAAAAGGGAAGTGCGAATTGGGGCGTTGTTAGAAACAAGCGTCAAAGAGAAAATGGTTGAATTGTTGAGAGAATATGTGGAAATCTTTTCTTGGAGCTATCAAGATATGTCTGGGTTGGATACCACTATTGTAGAGCACAGACTACCGTTAAAACCAGAATGTACGCCTGTCAAGCAAAAGTTGAGAAGAACTCACCCAAATATGGCAGACAAGATCAAAGAAGAGGTACAGAAGCAAATCAACGCCGATTTCCTCGTCACATCAGAATATCCTCAGTGGTTGGCCAACATAGTGCTCGTTCCCAAGAAGGATGGAAAAGTCAGAATGTGTGTTGATTACAAAGACTTAAACAGAGCAAGTCTGAAAGATGATTTCCCGCTACCCCACATTGATATGCTGGTGGATAGAACTGCTAAGTTTAAAGTATTCTCATTTATGGATGGATTCTCAGGTTACAATCAAATCATGATGGCACCTGAAGATATGGAAAAAATAGATCTTATGACGCCCCGGGGTACATTTTGTTATCGTGTAATGCCATTTGGTCTAAAGAATGCCGGAGCAACTTATCAAAGAGCCATGACGACTCTCTTCCATGATATGATGCACAAAGAAATTGAAGTTTATGTGGATGACATGATTGCCAAGTCAAGAAGAAGAACATGTGGGGCACCTACTGAAGTTGTTCCAATGTTTGAGAAAGCTACTAGCTTTCATCGTCATCCAAGTAAGTGCATATTTGGTGTCCGCTCTGGAAAGCTACTAGCTTTCATCGTCATCCAAAGAGGTATTGAGGTTGAACCCGACAAAGTCAAAGCCATTCAAGAAATGCCTCCTGTAATACGGTGAAGTGACTTTATATCGAAATGTCGCGGTTAAGCATGAGTCGCCACCGACTTTTATTTTATCCAAAATATCAGAAAGGCTAAAAGAACAGGAAAAAACCTTTTTAAAGAAAACAGGGTCCGGGGGGGTAATTTATGCAAAGGGAAGGTGTAAGGCACCCTTTGCATCCATGGTTATCCATGGGCTCTTAATTGCTTTGCTCTTTTGAAAGAAATGTAGAAGAAGTGAATACGGATTTTAGCTCGTAAATGAGCGTAGCCATATTGAAAGTTTATGAAAAAAAATGTAGAAAAAGGTTTTAGCCAGAGCAAGGCAATTAGGAGCAATTAGCTTAATAATGTAGAAAAAAAAGTCTTTTAGCCTTTCAGGGTGAAAGGGTCTATCCATGCCGTAAGAGGGCAGGAAGCCTTTCGTTTGGATGTTAACGGGTCATCGAGTTATCATTCGCCATAAGACTGTCCCATGCCATAGAGAGGCGGGTAGCCTAAGGGAAGGATCAGAATAGCCTTTTGTTAGGCAACCAGAGGACACCTCAGCCTTTCGTAGGCAACTTCCGAGGGACGAGATCATATTAGTGTATCGAAGGCAGCATCATTAGGGACTTATGATCTTTGCATTAATCGAGACAACATGGCTGAGGTATCCTCGTATTCCGGGGGACATGGCTATTCTGCAAAAAACACAAGGCAACAAGGCAACAGGCAACAGGCAACAAGAGGGGTTACCAAAAAGTGTCCTTGGGTGCAACAATCCTGTGATTAATTCAATATATTATCTTATAATTAGTGAGGCTAATTCAATTCAAGGCTTGCACTCCCTAAGATTACTAACCACACAGTAATATGGGGAAGGGGAAAAAGAAACCAGCGGATTCATAGTGCAATAGGGTTTGGCATAAGTAATAATTAGGCAGAAAAATAAAAGAGATTAAAGTTTAGAGTTACCGACTATTTGAGCTTTGGCGGTTGGCAAACCCTGAAAATTGGAAAAGGAAGAAATAAACAGAAAGTAGTGAGTGTATGGCTAATTCAATGGCAATTAAGGTTAACCCTAATTTAAATAAAAAGGGAAAAAGGAAATTAAAAAATTAAATATGAAGAGGACTTAGCTTTTGATCTGAGATGGCTCGTCGTCGGGGGATATGGCCAACCCTGAAAAATGAAGAAAAGAAAGGTAGAAAACTTTTTGTGGCAAATAAAAGGCATTGAAATAAAATAAATTTTGAAAAAGGCAAAAGTTTTTGAAAACATCCAGGGTAAACCCTGATTTTTAGAAAAAGGTTTTTAAAGAAAGAAAGCAAAAAGAAAAGGTTTTTGAAAATGTCCAGGGCAAACCTGCTTTTTTAGGGAATGAGGTTTTATGAAAAACGACACTAAGTTAACGGGCAACGTCTACCTAATAAATTATTTTTTAGGGTTTTATGGTTTAGGTTAAAACCAAACTTAATGAAAACCTAATTACTAAATTAATTCTAAACCTAAAATTAAAAAAACTAAATTAAAATCTAATTGTGAATTAATTATGAGCCTAACTATTAAATTAAAATTAACTAATTAATTAATTAACAAAAGTAAAATAAAATACTAATCCTAATTTCCTAGGTTAATTATCTTAATTAATCACCTAATTATGCTAAAGGTGTTAGTTAATCTAATTACTAAGATAACCTAATTATATTAATTAAAACAAGATATGAAAAGTAAGGGAAAGCACAACAATCTGGAAAGAAAGAACCTGGCGTAACCAGGTATCGAACAGGCGTCCTGCTGGTTGCAAAGGGAGAGCTTGCCATCCGATCTGTGACGTTTAGTTGTCAATGTATCCCCTCCATAGATTGAAGTACGTACAAAACTTTTTGTTTTCAAACTTGAACGTGCGTGGGGCCCATAATATGTTGACTGACGAACCAGAATCATCCACGCGCGCAGAGAAGGAATAGAATATTGGACCAGCCACCAAAATCGTTCCATGTGCTGCGCTTCATCTTCTTCATGATGGCCCATGGATTATCTACCAAATAGCTTCCAAAATCTGGAAATTTGCTACAACATATTCGTAGCAAAACCTGCAATTTTCAAACAACTAAAAAAACGATGAATCAAGGTAAATAAAAACCATGGATCGATCAAAAAAAGCCTTCTGAGTGTGATGGTGACGTTCGTTTGTCCTGGAAACGCCTAGAACCCTAAAAACGCAAGCATGGTGTTTTCATGCCCTAACAATGGCATCTTCCTTTATGGACGTTAAAGCTTCGTGTCAACGGTTCAAACCTCTCCTAAATGGTGTCAGGAACTCACGCAAACGATTAGATTGGAGTAGAACACGGTAATTAATCAAAAACGAAAATCACAATGCCAAGAATATGATGAACATTGAGCATGCATTTTATGCATTATGGGACGTAATCAATGGCTCATTCTTACCTTATACTACCTGAGGAAGAGGATTGAATGGATTGGGAGCTTTGAAATCCCTCGAGGGAGCCACACAAAAATTTTCTTATTCTTGAATATTTCTCCACTTTGAAACCCTAGCCTCCTATTGTGATTTTTCGTCCCCTTGCCTTATGTTATTGTTGTCCATATATAATAGCTGGATTTAGGTCAGAAAGTTTGCACAAAAATCCAATCATTGGCATAATGAATATTTGATTGAATCTTAGATTGGAAAAACATGGAAAGTTGCTATTTTTGTACCAATTCTTTTTCCAATCAAATATATGATTTGCTTGAGCCCCAAGACTAATCTCTTGATTGGAAAAATTAAATCACACAAAATTTGATATTTATTTTTATTTTATCTTGATTTAATTTGAATAAAAAATAAAAAATAGATAGAAATAAAATCAAGACCATGCCCCAAAGAAATTCCTTGGTCCTCATGGTGTTTCTTGGGCTTTTATATGATTCAAGATGAAGCCCCATGATTTAATTCAATATTTTTGGTATTTTAATTGATTTATTTACTATTTGAATGAATAAAATTCAATTAAATAGAAATAAAAATGCCAAAAATATAAGGATGACTTTATAGGCCCTTTTATGGATCATATGTGTGATTAGAATCCAAAACTAAGGCCCATTAGTCCAAATATCCAAAATTCTCCACTTTGCCTTTTGTGCATTTTCTCAAAATCGCCCAACTTGTGCAAGCTATAACTCTCTCATTTTTTATGGTATGGATATGTTCTGGGACTTTTTGGAAAGCCCAAGATGTCTTATATAAGCCACTTTGGAACATATTTTTCATTTGGAGATTTTATCTTGATGATATTGCTCCTGACAAAAATCAGCTTTTTGCGATCTTCTAGAAGGACCTGTAATGTATTGGCTCATATCTCTTACGCGGAAGCATTTCTTGACCTTGGGCCCAACATCAAAGTTGTGGAGAATCAAATTCCCTTGAGAATGAGCTTTGGTTGGGGAATTTCTGATTAAGCATGAGAGAGATATGATCAGTCAAAGTTAGGTTGACTTTTAGTTAAAAACCCTAAGTTAGCAACTTTGTACTTTTGTGGATTTTTGGCCTTTTCTTGATGAATCATGATCAACCCTTGATCAAATGATGAATGACACTTCAAAATGAGAATGTTGACAAAAAATCAGGAACTTTGACTGTGATTTGACCGTAGTTCGACTTTTAGGTCAACCAGTCGATTGTTGATTATTTGGGTCATTGAGTGAGCAATATTTTGAATCAGGGCTTGAAACTTGGCATGAGGGTACTGTGAATCATATGAGATACCATGGAATCCACTTGAGGTATCAAAAGTTCAAATTCCTTGATTAAATCAGAAACCCTAATTTAGAGGTTGTTGTTTAGGAGAGAGATTGCATGTTTCCTTCTTGTGTATCTTTGAGCATTTGAAAGTCAGATGGACTGAAATATGAATAAATATGATGGGCAAATTTTGGGGTATGACAGCTTCCCCTGTTCAATCTTCTTATACCTGAGGATGTAGATTGGCTTATGTGCTTGTCGGAATCTGAAGGTAGAAGAGGATTGAACACTAGAATACCCAGGAATTTGCCCTAGCTGAAGCAGGGCCTTTTGCCGGAGACGGGCTTAAAGATGCCGTCCAAGTGTTGGAAAAGATGTATAAGACGGGCTTAAAGATGCCATCTGATCTAGATAAATACGAAAGTCAGAATAAATCGTACGTTAGACTACATCCGAGCTTGAAGCATTGTAAGGCGTTTGTTGGAGATGGGCTTGAAGATGCCATCAAATGTTTGAAGAATTGTTTGTCTAAAGCAGATGCTTTTCAGACTGGATCATATGCATTGATTGTATCTGAATGCGAGACTCATCTAAATGAAGTAATGTCCTATAGAAGACTACCTGAAGAGATTCCTAGAAAGGATATGAATCATCTTAGAAAAGATTACCTAGAAAGGTTCCTAGAAAGGATGAATCATCTTAGAAAAGATTACCTAGAAAGGTTCCTAGAAAGGATGATAAATGTCTTAGAGAAGACTACCTAAAAAGGTTCCTAGAAAGGATATGAAACATCTTAGAAAAGATTACCTAGAAAGGTTCCTAGAAAGGATGATAAATGTCTTAGAGAAGACTACCTAAAAAGGTTCCTAGAAAGGATATGAAACATCTTAGAAAAGATTACCTAGAAAGGCTCCTAGAAAGGACGAGAAGTTCTTTGATTGTTTCTGAATTTTCTTTGAAGAAAGACCCGGAGTGAAGTATCAGAATTGTATTTGTCTTCAATGAGTGTTGAGATTGAATTATTGATATGATTGTATTTGCACCGTACTTGGATGATAATATTCTTTTGATTATGAAGTGACCTGAAAAGGAAAGATTATTTTTATGCAATATCATGATGCATGTATTGAGATTCTCAAAATAAACAAGAGTATTGTATGTTATGCATGTATTTATGAATGATGCAGAGACAGACTATATAGTCGGAGCATCTTGATAACTCTTGTATAGCAACTGCTGGTTGAGAAAATAAATCCCTATATGCTGTTGGAGATAATGACAAAAGAATTCATGTCTTTCGTTCGATGATATCCAGCTGGGGATTTTTGATCTTCGCATGGAGATGAGAGTGACTTGAATGATCTGATCCTGATGTATCCTGGGGACAAGAGAGAAGAATGGTCTTTTGAAGTATTATCTGATCGACTCATCTGTGAGTGTCAACCTTTAATGAAGATAGAGAGTTTGAATAAACCCTATTGGAGAAGAAAATTGTATCGGAGAATCGGTAGTGTCAGAGATATAAACTCTCTTGGGGGTCCACGTATTTGCTGGGAAGAGATTATTTGAAGATAACTTCTTGAGGATTGCTGTGTGGGGATATATTGTGAAAACTGCTATGTGGGGATGATTCCCAGAGATTTCACCCTCTCATTGCCCCTTGTCTTTGAGTACTTGCTGTTAAAAACTACTTGCGAGAGTATACCTGCCCCTGGAATCAATAGCTTGGTATGCTTGATACTTGAATTTGGAATTAGATCTTCAAAAGAGAAACAGATACTGACATCATCTGATGCTAATAGCTAAATAGCATTTGTTGAGATTTGTGACTGATATGACATGCCCCTAGTAACAGACTAACTTCTCTGGTTTTTTAGTGCCTTTGAGAGATTCTATGAATCGTGACCAACTTTCCCCCGGTAGATGGGGTAATAATATGTCATGCCCCTTGTGTAAACAAGCTTTTAGCTGATCGAGTCATGCCTGCAAGACGTCTCTGCAAATTTATCTGTCGGGAGGACTTTTTGTCAGTAATTATGCCCCATGCAGATTCTTCCTGATGTCAAACATTTGAAATTACGTAGACAAAATTGTTTTATAATGACACTCATAAAAATGCAATGCATATGTCTGTCTTGGAGTTTAAAAACATTTTTTTTTAGTAAAACAAAAGATTTAAGAAAGTGATATTTGAAAAAGATGATGTCAACTCAAGATTTTTGGTAAACTTTAAGGAGTCAGGATACCCTTTTTGTGACAGTATGCTTTCGAACTAACCATGCTTCAGCTAGGACTTTCAAGGGTTGTAACGTGGATTGGTTCACGGTTTGAGAAACAAAGGATAATGGCTCAAAGTTTATTTGTACCCATCCCAATCTTCGTGATGTTCTTCGATCCTATGCTCAGTTAACTCTGCGTTTCAGCTTTAGCGAAGCTTGACGTTGTATCATTGATATTTGATGATGGATAAAGCAACGGGAGTTTATTTGGACAGTCAGTCATCCTTCTTTGTAATTCTTTTCTTTTGTCGAGGATTCGTAATGACCTCTTTCGAAATGTTTTCTTTGTCGAGGATTTGTAGTAACCTCTTTTTGACTTTGTTGTCCCTAACTTTTGCCTGAACTGTTTATTTTGAGATTACAATCAGTGGGAAGTTTTGATTTTTGATAGGTCTCCTTCATAGGTTTTGACTTAACAATTCCTTTTTCTTTTTGGTGGACATTGACTGCCTTTCTTAATGGTTGCGGGAATCCATCATTATTTGTATAAACAACGGCTAGTATAATTGAATTAACTGAGTAACTACCCTGCCCCAGGTTATGATTAAGGGTTCTAAATTGCATAAGAAAGAAAACTTCTACTCCTTAGGCTCAAAGGGGTGGACGAGGGATTAACATCCTTATATCTCCACGGTTTAGGAATTGAAACAATGCCTGTACATCGTCAGCATAGTCTGTTCAAAAGCATACCGTATGAGGTTGCGGTATCATTTTCGTCATCCTCCGTTAAAAGGTTCACAGCTTTAACGAGAGTTAAATATCACAAAGAAAACCAAGTAAAAAGAAAGTTTAATATAGCAATAGGAGGAGAAATAAGTCAAGACAAACATATGCAATGCATTAATGATTATGATAAAATAAATAGAGTCTGACATAAGACAAATGTTTAAACAAACGGGAAAGAAATTGCGAATGCGAGTAAATTAATGATCTAAATAGCCATCCTTTAGACTTTGTGTGGCTCCTCTGGTTGGCCAAATTCAACGACCCCTTCCTCGATCAAGTCTTGATTTTATGTTTCAATGGTCCATAATCTTCTGTATCGTGACCAGGGCTATTTGAATGGTAAGCACATCTTGCATGATGCTTGTACCCAGGGACGGGATTAGCAGGAGCTGAGTATGGAGGCAGTAGAGTTATCAAACTCCGATCGAGCAAGTGTTGCAAAGCTTGAGCCAATGGCATGTGTAGTGGGGTAAATGAACTTCTGGGTTTGGACTTCCAAGTACGTTGGCCACCTTATTGTTTACGTCGATCTTTCTGTTGTTATTGTTGTTTTGGAGCCTGACTAGGGACCAGGACTGCCCCGACAGTGTTGGATTCATTCTTCCCATTGTATGGCTTTTTAATAGTACCAGAAGAAGTAGCCACCTGAATTTTTCCGCTTCGGATACCACTTTCAACACGTTCTCCAGTCAGAATGAGGTCAGTGAATCCAGATGACGAACTTCCCTGCAAATGACTATAGAAAGGGCCAGTCAGTTTATTCATAAACATATCTACCAACTCTCTGTCAGCCAAGGAAGGTTTGACTCTCCCAGCTAGATCTCTCCATTTTTGAGCATACTCTTTGAAACTTTCCTCGGATCGCATAGACATGCTTTGTAGTTGCATGCGAGTTGGTGCAAGGTCAGCATTATTTTGATATTGCTGGTAAAAGGCAACAACCAAATTTCCCAGGTACGGATGTTAGTACTTTCCAGTTGATAGTACCATTCGAGTTGAGTTCCAGTTAAGCTCTCTTGGAAAAAGTGGATCCATAGTTTCTTATCGGTAGTATGAGGTTGAGTCTTCCTTACATAAGACCTCAAGTGCAGCTTAGGACAAGAGACTCCATCGTATTTTGCAAAAGTTGGAATCTTGAATTTTGGAGGTATAACAACTCCAGAGACGAGTCCTAGTTCCTCAAAATCCAGTCCAGGTATCTTCTGGATTTCCATGGCTTTCATACGTTCTTCCAACAACTTGTATTTGTCATCAGGATGTTCATCCTCATGGTGATAGTCCTCTTCTTCTTCAGAGGGCTTGGCAGAATCATGGTTACTTTTGTATCAGTTTTGACACTAGCATCATCATCTTGTTCATCATCGTCACTGTCTTCAGAGACTTCGGCTTGCCTGAGTTGCATGATCGGTCTAAGCTTTTTTCTCAGAGTCTTCTTGCCCTTCTTCTTCTTCTTCTTCTTCTTCTTCTTTTTAGTCAGCATGGTTTTCAGCTCTTCTTGCCCCTTGGACAAATTCAGGATCAAGGCTTGGAATTCAACATTTTGAGCCTGAAGGTCTTTGACTGATTGCTCAAGATTCACGATGTTGAAATAAACAACAAGGAGGTGAGAAACCTGTGGTAGAAACCTATGATGCGATGTTATGAATGAAAATGCAATGTTTTCAAGGATCTTTAAGGAATATAGTTAGCACATTTAGAGAATGATTTGGTCGCATATTTGTTTGAAGAATTCTGACTCTTGTCTTTGAACGTCCTTCTTTGAGAATCAAGCTCATCATATCGAGTGGGTCATTGTCTCTGATTCGGGATACTGCTGAATCTGAAGGTACATGGCTAGAGGAAAATAAATCCTCTTGCCCCTTGTTAGGCACTGAGTCTCTGAATTGGAAGGTACGTAGCCAGAGGAAAATAAATCCTCTTGCCCCTTGATAGGAATTCAGTTTTTGATAAGAGCACCTGAAATTGTGCGCCCTAAATTCCTAAGAACCTTGAAAGGGTTGATTAAATCATGTTATGCTTATGATGTCATGATGTCATGATGTTATGCGAATGTAGTTTATTAGGCATAGTGTGAGATAGTAAAGACAAACAAGCCCTTTTAACAAAACCTACAAGGAAACGAAGGTTAGTAGTATAAACAAGTCACACAAGTCACACAATTTTTGGCTTAAGGCTTGCATGGAGTCTGATCAGGTGTCCTTCCCAAGGGTATTTCTATGGATAAGGAAATTTCAGCAACGGGTTCTACAAGTTATCCAGAATTGTCAGCCCTTCTAAAGCACCCTCGGACATGATACATTCGCATCATGCAATGATACTTTGAGAAAGGACCTATCTGAATTGTAGCATCGGATAGCGACTAGTTCTCAACATTTGTCAAGAGTAGTCCCCCCACTACGTTCCTAAAGGCCAGGATGAGTTAAGGGTAACTAAAGGTCCTTGAGCTCCGGCACACCCGTAGACACATACATAGACCTCCCTCATTTGAGAAAGGTGTGCATATGCTATGGAGTCCTAACTCAAGTGTGAACTTCATATTGACTCATCTCCCACATATGTGAAAGAGGTCGCCATGACAATGCCACTCCTAATCTTAAGTGTTCTTGAATCCGGGAATAGGATTCGTCCTTCATTTAATTCCCAAAACGCCCCTGAAAAATAAAACAAACAAAGCAAACAATAGAAAACATTTAAGTGATTCCTAAACTTTTAAGGTAACCCCTCTTTTAATTGAAAATCCCCAGCAGAGTCGCCAGTTTTGTAATACGGTGAAGTGACTTTATATCGGAATGTCGCGGTTAAGCATGAGTCGCCACCGACTTTTATTTTATCCAAAATATCAGAAAGGCTAAAAGAACAGGAAAAAACCTTTTTAAAGAAAACAGGGTCCGGAGGGGTAATTTATGCAAAGGGAAGGTGTAAGGCACCCTTTGCATCCATGGTTATCCATGGGCTCTTAATTGCTTTGCTCTTTTAAAAGAAATGTAGAAGAAGTGAATACGGATTTTAGCTCGTAAATGAGCGTAGCCATATTGAAAGTTTATGAAAAAAAATGTAGAAAAAGGTTTTAGCCAGAGCAAGGCAATTAGGAGCAATTAGCTTAATAATGTAGAAAAAAAAGTCTTTTAGCCTTTCAGGGTGAAAGGGTCTATCCATGCCGTAAGAGGGCAGGAAGCCTTTCGTTTGGATGTTAACGGGTCATCGAGTTATCATTCGCCATAAGACTGTCCCATGCCATAGAGAGGCAAGTAGCCTAAGGGAAGGATCAGAATAGCCTTTTGTTAGGCAACCAGAGGACACCTCAGCCTTTCGTAGGCAACTTCCGAGGGACGAGATCATATTAGTGTATCGAAGGCAGCATCATTAGGGACTTATGATCTTTGCATTAATCGAGGCAACATGACTGAGGTATCCTCGTATTCCGGGGGACATGGCTATTCTGCAAAAAACACAAGGCAACAAGGCAACAGGCAACAGGCAACAAGAGGGGTTACCAAAAAGTGTGCGTGGGTGCAACAATCAGGTGATTAATTCAATATATTATCTTATAATTAGTGAGGCTAATTCAATTCAAGGCTTGCACTCCCTAAGATTACTAACCACACAGTAATATGGGGAAGGGGAAAAAGAAACCAGCGGATTCATAGTGCAATAGGGTTTGGCATAAGTAATAATTAGGCAGAAAAATAAAAGAGATTAAAGTTTAGAGTTACCGACTATTTGAGCTTTGGCGGTTGGCAAACCCTGAAAATTGGAAAAGGAAGAAATAAACAGAAAGTAGTGAGTGTATGGTTAATTCAATGGCAATTAAGGTTAACCCTAATTTAAAAAAAAAGGCAAAAGGAAATTAAAAATTTAAATATGAAGAGGACTTAGCTTTTGATCTGAGATGGCTCGCCATCGGGGGATATGGCCAACCCTGAAAAATGAAGAAAAGAAAGGTAGAAAACTTTTTGTGGCAAATAAAAGGCATTGAAATAAAATAAATTTTGAAAAAGGCAAAAGTTTTTGAAAACATCCAGGGTAAACCTTGATTTTTAGAAATAGGTTTTTAAAGAAAGAAAGCAAAAAGAAAAGGTTTTTGAAAATGTCCAGGGCAAACCTGCTTTTTTAGGGAATGAGGTTTTATGAAAAACGACACTAAGTTAACGGGCAACGTCTACCTAATAAATTATTTTTTAGGGTTTTATGGTTTAGGTTAAAACCAAACTTAATGAAAACCTAATTACTAAATTAATTCTAAACCTAAAATTAAAAAAACTAAATTAAAATCTAATTGTGAATTAATTATGAGCCTAACTATTAAATTAAAATTAACTAATTAATTAATTGACAAAAGTAAAATAAAATACTAATCCTAATTTCCTAGGTTAATTATCTTAATTAATCACCTAATTATGCTAAGGGTGTTAGTTAGTCTAATTACTAAGATAACCTAATTATATTAATTAAAACAAGATATGAAAAGTAAGAGAAAGCACAAAAATCTGGAAAGAAAGAACCTGGCGTAACCAGGTATCGAACAGGCGTGCTGCTGGATGCAAAGGGAGAGCTTGCCATCCGATCTGTGACGTTTAGTTGTCAATGTATCCCCTCCATAGATTGAAGTACGTACAAAACTTTTTGTTTTCAAACTTGAATGTGCGTGGGGCCCATAATATGTTGACTGACGAACCAGAATCATCCACGCGCGCAGAGAAGGAATTGAATATTGGACCAGCCACCAAAATCGTTCCACGTGCTGCGGTTCATCTTCTTCATGATGGCCCATGGATTAGCTACCAAATAGCTTCCAAAATCTGGAAATTTTCTACAACATATTCGTAGCAAAACCTGAAATTTTCAAACAACTAAAAAAACGATGAATCAAGGTAAATAAAAACCATGGATCGATCAAAAAAAGCCTTCTGAGCGTGATGGTGACGTTCGTTTGTCCTGGAAACGCCTAGAACCCTGAAAACGCAAGCATGGTGTTTTCATGCCCTAACAATGGCATCTTCCTTTATGGACGTTAAAGCTTCGTGTCAACGGTTCAAACCTCTCCTAAATGGTGTCAGGAACTCACGCAAACGATTAGATTGGAGTAGAACACGGTAATTAATCAAAAACGAAAATCACAATGCCAAGAATATGATGAACATGGAGCATGCATTTTATGCATTATGGGACGTAATCAATGGCTCATTCTTACCTTATACTACCTGAGGAAGAGGATTGAATGGATCGGGAGCTTTGAAATCCCTCGAGGGAGACACACGAAAATTTTCTTATTCTTGAATATTTCTCCACTTTGAAACCCTAGCCTCCTATTGTGATTTTTCGTCCCCTTGCCTTATGTTATTGTTGTCCTTATATAATAGCTGGATTTAGGTCAGAAAGTTTGCACAAAAATCCAATCATTGGCATAATGAATATTTGATTGAATCTTAGATTGGAAAAACATGGAAAGTTGCTATTTTTGTACCAATTCTTTTTCCAATCAAATATATGATTTGCTTGAGCCCCAAGACTAATCTCTTGATTGGAAAAATTAAATCACACAAAATTTGATATTTATTTTTATTTTATCTTGATTTAATTTGAATAAAAAATAAAAAATAGATAGAAATAAAATCAAGACCATGCCCCAAAGAAATTCCTTGGTCCTCATGGTGTTTCTTGGGCTTTTATATGATTCAAGATGAAGCCCCATGATTTAATTCAATATTTTTGGTATTTTAATTGATTTATTTACTATTTGAATGAATAAAATTCAATTAAATAGAAATAAAAATGCCAAAAATATAAGGATGACTTTATAGGCCCTTTTATGGATCATATGTGTGATTAGAATCCAAAACTAAGGCCCATTAGTCCAAATATCCAAAATTCTCCACTTTGCCTTTTGTGCATTTTCTCAAAATCGCCCAACTTGTGCAAGCTATAACTCTCTCATTTTTTATGGTATGGATATGTTCTGGGACTTTTTGGAAAGCCCAAGATGTCTTCTATAAGCCACTTTCGAACATATTTTTCATTTGGAGATTTTATCTTGATGATATTGCTCCTGACAAAAAACAGCTTTTTGCGATCTTCTAGAAGGACATGTAATGTATTGGCTCATATCTCTTATGCGGAAGCATTTCTTGACCTTGGGCCCAACATCAAAGTTGTGGAGAATCAAATTCCCTTGAGAATGAGCTTTGGTTGGGGAATTTCTGATGAAGCATGAGAGAGATATGATCAGTCAAAGTTAGGTTGACTTTTAGTTAAAAACCCTAAGTTAGCAACTTTGTACTTTTGTGGATTTTTGGCCTTTTCCTTATGAATCATGATCAACCCTTGATAAAATGATGAATTACACTTCAAAATGAGAATGTTGACAAAAAATCAGGAACTTTGACTGTGATTTGACCGTAGTTTGACTTTTAGGTCAACCAGTCGATTGTTGATTATTTGGGTCATTGAGTGAGCAATATTTTGAACCAAGGCTTGAAACTTGGCATGAGGTTACTTTGAATCATATGAGAGACCATGGAATCCACTTGAGGTATCAGAAGTTCAAATTCCTTGATTAAATCAGAATCCCTAATTTAGAGGCTGTTGTTTAGGAGAGAGACTGCATGTTTCCTTCTTGTGTATCTTTGAGCATTTGAAAGTCAGATGGACTGAAATATGAATAAATATGATGGGCAAATTTTGGGGTATGACACCTCCTCCAAAAACAGAAAAACAAGTCAGAGGATTTCTTGGACGATTGAATTACATCTCCAGATTTATATCTCACATGACTGCAACTTGTGGACCGATCTTTAAGCTTCTCCGCAAGGACCAAGAATGTAAATGGACAGAAGAATGTCAGAAAGCTTTTAAGAATATCAAAGAATACATGTTGGAACCTCCAATCTTAATAGACATGGCAATAAAACCCAGACCCACGGGTACCCACCCAAACCCGCCCCGAAGTTGACGGGGAAAACCCGCTTTGACTGGGTTTGGGTTTGGGTTTGGGTTTTCCCCGATTAGAAAACATGGGGATGGGTCGGGTAATGGGGACACTAGTACCCACCCCGAACCCGTCCCCGAACCCGCCCCATTTATTTCAATATGTACATTATTATTTATATTTCATAATTTATATTATTAAATATGTAGCTAATGTTTTAATAATTTGATTTGTATTTATTATTTTAAATATTTGAAATATATGTATGAAATTTTTTGAGATTGTTTTATTTTGTTATTTATAATGTAATTTGATTTTTGAAAAAGTAAATATTTTTATTAAAAAAATTGATTTTACGAAATACATGGTGGCGGGGCGGGGATACCCGAACCCAACCCGAACCCGTTAAGGACGGGTTTGGGTTTTAATTCCCCATCCCCGTTTGGGTTTGGGGCGGGTAACGGGGATTGATTGGGGATTCGGGTTTGGGTTTGGGGGAGGTAAAAACTGTCCCCAACCCGCCCCGTTGTCATGCCTAAATCTTAAGCCCTCCAGTGGAAGGAAGACCTTAGATCATGTATTTGACCGTACTTGAAGATTCTATGGGATGTATCCTGGGTCAGCAAGACGAGTCTAGTCGAAAAGAGTATGCCATTTATTACTTGAGCAAAAAGTATACTGACTGTGAAACAAGATATTCACTGCTCGAGAAAACTTGTTGCACTCTTGTATGGGCTGCTCGCCGGCTAAGGCAGTACATGTTGACTCATTTGACATATCTCATATCCAAAATGGATCAATCAAATACTTGTTTGAAAATCCTGCATTAGCTGGAAGAATTGCTCGCTGGCATATGTTACTATCAGAGTACGACATCCAATACCGTGTCCAAAAAGTCATCAAAAGAAGTGTTTTAGCCGATCATTTGGCCTCTCAACCAATTGATGATGATCAATCTTTACAAGACGACTTACCAGATGAAGAAATCATGTAGTTGTAATCAAAAGATTACGAAGAACCTTTACACGGAGAAGGACCGGATCCTGAATCTTGATGGGTTTGATATTTGATGGAGCTGTTAATGCTTATGGTAGAGGAATTGGGGAGATCATTGTTATGTCACAAGGTTATCATGTACCGTTCACTGCAAGACTGCTGTTCGACTGCACCAACAATATGGCAGAGTACGAAGCTTGTATCATGGGACTAGAAGAAGCCATTGATCTTAGAATCAAGATTCTGGACATGTATGGAGATTCTTCTCTAGTTATTAATCAGATCAAATGAGAATGGGAGACCCGTCATCCTGGTTTAATTCCTTACAGAGATTATGCCCGAAGACTGCTAACCTTCTTCAACAAAGTTGAATTCCATCACATACCTCGTACGGAAAATCAAATGGCAGATGCATTGGCTACTCTAGCTTCCATGTATCAAGTGAAGTTTCTAAATGAAGCTCCTCAAATTACAATCACGCGCCTGAATAGGCCGGCTCATGTATTCACTGTTGAAGTTGTCAGAGATGACAAGCCATGGTTTTATGACATTAAAATCTTCTTACAAAAACAAGAGTATCCACCTGGGGCATCTAGCAAAGATAGAAGGACTTTGAGAAGATTGTCTGGTAATTTCTTCCTAACTGGAGATGTGCTCTACAAAAGGAATTTTGACATGGTATTGCTCAGATGCGTGGATAGACACGAAGCAAACCAATTAATGCAAGAAATTCATGAAGGATCTTTTGGAACTCATGCCAATGGACATGCAATGACAAGAAAGATACTGAGAGCGGGTTACTATTGGATAACAATGGAATCTGACTGTTACAGATATGTGAAGAAGTGCCACAAATGCCATATCTATGCTGATAAGATCCATGTGCCTCCGACGCTTCTCAATGTTATCTCCTCTCCATGGCCTTTCTCTATGTGGAGAATTGATATGATTGGAATGATCAAACCTAAGGCTTCAAATGGACATCATTTCTTCCTGGTCACCATTGATTACTTCACCAAATGGGTCGAAGCTGCCTCTTACGCCAATGTTACTCGACAAGTGGTAGTAAGATTTATCAAGAACAATCTCATATGTCGCTACGGCATACCCAATAGAATCATTATTGATAATGGCTCCAATATGAACAACAAGATGATGACAGAGTTATGCGCTGAGTTCAAGATTGAGAATCACAATTCCTCTCCCTACCGTCCTAAGATGAATGGAGCGGTAGAAGCAGCTAACAAGAATATCAAAAAGATTGTCCAGAAAATGGTCGTAACTTACAAGGACTGGCATGAAATGCTCCCTCTTGCTCTGCATGGGTACCGCACTACAGTTCGCACTTCGACTGGGGCAACACCTTTATCCTTAGTATATGGCATTGAAGCCGTACTCCCGATAGAGGTTGAGATTCTCTCCTTAAGGATCCTGATGGAAGCCAAGCTATCAGAAGCTGAATGGTGTCAAGCTAGATATGATCAGTTGAATCTTATTGAAGAGAAAATAATGACTTCATTATGCCACGGTCAGCTTTACGAAGAAACAATAAAGAGAGCCTTTGACAAGAAAGTCAGACCTCGAAGATTCAAGGAAGGCGATCTCGTGCTCAAGAAGATATTACCTCTTCAACCAGATCCCAGGGGCAAATGGACTCCCAATTATGAAGGCCCATATGTTGTTAAGAGAGCCTTCTTAGGCGGTGCTTTGACTCTTACAACTATGGATGGTGAAGAATTCCCACGTCCCGTGAAGACCAATATGGTCAAGAAATACTTCGCCTAAAGAAAGAAAAAAAGGAAAGCTCGCTAAGTTGAAAACCTGAAAGGGCGACATAGGCAAAAATGAGCGTCTCGGTGGACTGAAAACCCGAAAGGGCGGTCCAGGCAAAAATTAGAGACAATAAAAGAAGAGGAAAACATACCGATGAATTGAAGACATGCAAAGGCAATTCATGCAAAAATTAGGGAATATGGCAAGTAACCACATCCTGTATCACCTGACCATCCTGAAGGTCTTATGAAGACTCTCAACCAACGTCAGCGTACGCGTGATATTCAAAGTTGATAGGGAGACTAGTGATCATTGTATTTCAGTGTACCCTTTCCTGAAAAAGTTACCATTTTCAAACTTTGTAATCCATGGAGTCTTGCTGTTCGCAGACTACCATCCCATTAATGAAATTTGAACCTTATCTCATTTCTTGGAATTCTTATTTTATTCTTACTTGCAAAATTTTGTTTTTTAAAATTAATAGATTTGAAACAAAGTCAAAAGTTGTTTTTCAAAATAAAAAGATAGAACATTTTCTTAAGACTCTTGAATACAGAGGAGAATGTTGACCTAAAATCCCCAGGAGAGTTGGTTCTCGAAACAAGAAGCGAAAGCACCGGAAGATTTCATTCCTACAAAGTAACTAGGTCTTGACACAAGTTTTCTCCAGCCAAAGATAGGTTTTCTTCTCGAAATATGTTCCCCTTTTCAACGGGTTTTCTTCTCGGAATGAATCCTTTGACAATGAAGATTGGTTTGAAGAACATTCTCTTCCCCTGCAAGATTTGCATCCCTAAAACAAAAGATGCTATTAATGATCGGGCGAGTATATACCCTGGTGTTGTCGTTTCCCAGCGTGGTCATCTTAATATATGTTTCTTTTGTCAGTATGCACATAGGACTCACTTATGCACTCATGCATTCATGCATCATATATTCATGCACCTCATTTGCATCTTGTTGATATGATAAGCTTATTATTCACCAAGCAATGTCTTTACTCCTTCTATTTAAGCGTCAGCTTAAGGCAGAAAGACCCGTAATTTTTATGTTTCCCCAGAGAGTTTTTTCCTCATGGGAAGATCTTGTTTCAACTTATTCACCTGTCTATAGACAGGATGAACCCCTATTCTGAGCTTGTTCCTCAATAGGAAGTGTCTTGTTTGGTGTTTTATTCTAACTTCGCCTTGGTCTAAACTTTGTCTCCAGCAGATATGATTATTTGGATAAGCAAATCCTGGATCCCCAGAGTGCATTTATTTTGCACGATTGAAGACCTAATATTTTCAAATGAACCTAGTCATGGTTCCCCAGAAAGTTGGATTTATATCCCCCGCGGTTACCACTGCAATTTACCTGACAACAAGTGATGGTCTCTTTATTTGAGAAGCTTATGTGTCCCCAATTTCCTTCTTGAAAGAAGATGACAGTCTCTACGGAGCAAGAAAATATTTCCAGCAAAGAAGTTTGGGAATGATAGAAGTTTCACAATAGATGGTTGGCCTTCTCAAAATGCTGAAGACAGTCTGTTGAAGAACCTGATTTTGCAAGTGATTAGTCTCTTGGTGTAAGAAGACAGTTCACTGTAGAAGATTCACAATAGATGATGAAGACAGTCTATTGAAGAACCTAAAGTTATTTATGAATGGTTAGTCTCTCCAGCGTCGAGACAGTTCTTGGTGAAGTTATTTATGAATGGTTAGTTTCTCCAGCGTTGAGACAGTTCATCTTGAAGTTATTTATGAATGGTTAGTCTCTCCAGCGTCGAGACAGTTCATGTTGAAGATATTTATGAATGATTAGTTGAAGATTATTATGAATGGTTAGTCCCTCCCGCGTCAGGAGAGTTCATGTTGAAGTTTATTATACCTTATGAATGGTCAGTCTCTCCAGCGTTGAGACAGTTCATATTAAAGTTAGTTCTTTCCCTTATGAATGATGAGTCCTCCCCCAACGTATGGAGAAGATTAAACCTTGTTCTGTAAAAATCCGGAGTTTACCAAAGTCTGTTGCATCGCTCATTTTCCAACTGTCAGGGACTGCTAACCCTATGTCCCTAGTAGATCTGTTTCCTTCCTCCCAATTTAAAGGAAGGATGTTTTTGTTTATTCCATATGAAAATAAAAAATATGTTTCTTTCATATCATGCATGTGGGCTCTCAGGGTCCAAAATTGTGCTATCTTTTGTATTTAAGTCCCTCCTACCGTGCTAAGACGAAGATTCCACCTTCCCCTCATCAGGTATCAAGAACTTAAATAGGGGCATCTGTTGCAAGACTCAAAATATGATTCAAGGGCATCCAAATCAACATTATAGTCCATTCATATCATTCATCTGAAGAGGAGAGCTTGATTAATTGGGAAATCACAAAACAATAGTTTATTTGGAAAAAGTCAATTGTGCAAGTCAACCTTTGACTTTTGAGAAAAATAGTCAACCATGGACTTTTAAAGATCCAAATCATCATCATATGGATATTGAAGACATTTGATCAAAGAAAATTCAAAGAATTCATCAAGAATAAAAAAGTCAACAAAAGTCAAATTATGGTTTTTAAGTGTATTTTGACCTAATTCATGGATCTCCAAATTTTGCTTACACACTCAAAAAACTTCCAACATGAAAGTTGTAGATTTTGGCAAAACAAACAACTTATCACATAGGAACGTTTTGCAAAAAATGACTATTTTGAGAGATATGTGTTAGAACAAGATTTGTTCTGATCAATTATCTTAGTTTTGATGATAACAATAATATGAATTTTGCTTAAGATAATATGGTACTCTAATTCAATGCAATTTCCTTTTCAGGAAATATATAAAGAGTATGCATAATTCAGCGCTCAGAAGCTTTGTCTCAAATGGTTCAGCATGCAACATCAGAACATGGTCTGGCAAGACATCAGAAGATGGTCGAAGCAGAATCAGAACATGGATCTATGGAAGCATCAGAAGAACAAGAGAACAGAAGCACTGAAGTTCTGATGGTATCACGCTCAGAAGCACTTCAAGGTCAGAAGATCAGAAGATGCTTTGCACCAAGCTGTTTGACTCTGATGATAATCAAACGTTGTATTTACAAACATCAGATCAGAAGAAAGTACAAGTGGCAGGCTACGCTGACTGACAAAAGGAACGTTAGAAGCTATTAAAGGCAACGTCAGTAGACACAGCGTGAACAAGGCTCGAGGTAGTTGACAAAAAGCGTATAACATTAAATGCGATGCTGTACGGAACACACAAAGCATTAAATGCACTCAACGGTCATCTTCTCAAACGCCTATATATATGAAGTTCTGATGAGAAGCAAGGTTAACGATTCTGGAACAAAACAACTCATATTAACTTGCTGAAACTCTGTTCAAATCAAAACTCAGAATCTTCATCTTCATCAAAGCTCACTACATTGCTGTTGTAATATATTAGTGAGATTAAGCTTAAACGTTAAGAGAAATATCACAGTTTGTGATTATAGCTTTTAAGAAGCATTGTAATACTCTTAGAAAGATTACATTAAGTTGTAAGTAACTAGAGTGATCGTGTTGATCAGAATACTCTAGGAAGTCTTAGCTTGTGTCTAAGCAGTTGTAATAAGAGTGATCACGTGGTGGTCAGGATACTCTAAGAAAGTCTTAGCTTGTGTCTAAGCAGTTGTTCCTGGAGTGATCAGGTTATGATCAGGATACTCTAGAAGACTTAGTTGCGGACTAAGTGGAAAACCATTGTAATCCGTGCGATTAGTGGATTAAATCCTTAGTTGAGGTAAATCATCTCTGCGGGGGTGGACTGGAGTAGTTTAGTTAACAACGAACTAGGATAAAAATAACTGTGCAATTTATTTTTATCTGTCAAGTTTTTAAAGCTACACTTATTCAAACCCCCCCCTTTCTAAGTGTTTTTCTATCCTTCAATTGGCATCAGAGCGCCGGTTCTAAGGTGCAAGCACTTAACCGTGTTTAGAAAAGATTCAGGAAGAGAAAAACGCTTCATTAAAAGATGGCTGGTGAATCTCAAGCAAATCCAACTCCATCTACATCTGGCTCTGCGGAGCAACACAATGGAAACAATGGTTATACTAGACCACCAGTATTTGACGGTGAAAACTTTGAATACTGGAAAGATAAACTGGAAAGTTACTTTCTTGGTCTAGATGGTGATCTATGGGATCTTCTGATGGATGGTTACAAACATCCAGTAAATGCCAGAGGCGTAAAGCTGACAAGGCAAGAAATGAATGATGATCAGAAAAAGCTTTTCAGGAATCATCATAAATGCAGAACTGTTTTGCTGAATGCTATCTCTCATGCTGAGTATGAGAAGATATCTAACAGGGAAACGGCCTATGACATATATGAGTCCTTGAAAATGACTCATGAAGGAAATGCTCAAGTCAAGGAGACTAAAGCTCTAGCTTTAATCCAGAAGTATGAAGCCTTCAAGATGGAGGATGATGAAGACATTGAAAAGATGTTTTCAAGATTTCAAACTCTTACTGCTGGATTGAGAGTTCTTGACAAGGGATACACCAAGGCTGATCACGTAAAGAAGATCATCAGAAGCTTACCCAGAAGATGGGGTCCTATGGTGACTGCATTCAAGATTGCAAAGAATCTGAATGAAGTTTCTCTGGAAGAGCTCATCAGTGCCTTGAGAAGTCATGAAATAGAGCTGGACGCAAATGAGCCTCAAAAGAAAGGTAAGTCTATTGCATTAAAATCTAATATCAAGAAATGCACTAACGCTTTTCAGGCTAGAGAAGAAGATCCTGAAGAATCAGAATCTGAAGAAGAAGATGAACTGTCCTTGATCTCCAGAAGGCTAAATCAACTCTGGAAGACCAAGCAAAGGAAGTTCAGAGGCTTCAGAAGTTCAAAGAAATTTGAACGTGGAGAATCTTCTGATGACAGAAGATCTGACAAGAAGAAGGCTGTCTGCTATGAGTGCAATGAGCCTGGACATTACAAGAATGAGTGTCCGAAACTTCAGAAATAAAATCCCAAGAAGAAGTTTCATAAGAAGAAAGGTCTTATGGCAACCTGGGATGAGTCAGAAGTTGATTCAGACTCTGAAGATGAGCAGGCCAACTGTGCGCTGATGGCGACAGAAGATGACGGATCAGAATCTACATCAGAATCAGATTCTGAAGAGGTATTTTCTGAACTTACTAGAGATGAGTTAGTTTCCAGTCTAACAGAACTTCTGGAATACAAGTCTCAGATTAGTCTCAAATACAAAAAGCTGAAAAAGCAATTTGAATTTGAAACTAAGAAGCTGGAATTGGAAAATTCTGAACTAAAGGAAAAAATTTTAAATTTATCCAAAAACAGTGGATCTCCTTCTGAAACAGAAAAAGCCATTCCTAGCATGAATCATATTCTGAAAGAATATGACTTGAGCTTCAGAAAATTTTTATCTAGAAGCATAGGCAGAAGTCAACTTGCTTCTATGATATATGCTGTGTCTGGAAACAAAAGAGTCGGCATTGGTTTTGAGGGTGAAACCCCATACAAACTTGAACCTGTTGATGAAATGAAATTCACATACAAGCCATTGTATGATCAGTTCAAGTATGGCCACTCCCATGATATTAGGCACACATCACATGCACAAAGCTTTCACGTTACACACACTAAGAAGCTTGTGACACAACCTAGGAAATATCATGAAACTCACATTAAGAATTATCATGCTGTTCCTCCTATTGCTTACAATGTTAAACCCAAGTTCAATCAGAACTTGAGAAAAACTAACAAGAAAGGACCCAAGAAAATGTGGGTACCTAAGGATAAGATTATTCCTATTGCAGATATCCTTGGCTGCAAAAAGAACAAAGCACAACATGTCATGGTACCTGGACTCTGGATGCTCACGACACATGACAGGAAGAAGGTCTATGTTCCAAGACCTGGTGCTTAAGTCTGGAGGAGAAGTCAAGTTTGGAGGAGATCAGAAGGGCAAGATAATTGGCTCTGGAACTATAAAGTATGGTAACTCTCCTTCCATTTCAAATGTACTTCTTGTAGAAGGATTAACAAATGACCTCTTATCTATCAGTCAATTGAGTGACAATGGTTATGATATAATCTTTAATCAAAAGTCTTGCAAGGCTGTAAATCAGAAGGATGGCTCAATCCTATTTACTGGCAAGAGGAAGAACAACATTTATAAGACAGATCTGCAAGATCTTATGAGTCAGAAGGTGACTTGTCTTATGTCTGTTTCTGAAGAGCAGTGGGTCTGGCACAGAAGATTAGGTCATGCTAGTTTGAGAAAGATCTCTCAGATTAACAAACTGGATCTGGTCAGAGGACTCCCTAATCTGAAATTCAAATCAGATGCTCTTTGTGAAGCATGTCAGAAGGGCAAGTTCTCCAAACCTGCATTCAAGTCCAAGAATGTTGTTTCTACCTCAAGGCCATTAGAACTCTTGCACATTGATCTGTTTGGCCCTGTTAAAACAGCATCTGTCAGAGGGAAGAAATATGGATTAGTCATCGTAGATGATTATAGCCGCTGGACTTGGGTAAAATTCTTGAAACACAAGGATGAGACTCATTCAGTGTTCTTTGATTTCTGCATTCAGATTCAATCTGAAAAAGAGTGTAAAATCATAAAGGTTAGAAGTGATCATGGTGGTGAATTTGAGAATAGATCCTTTGAAGAATTCTTCAAAGAAAATGGTATTGCCCATGATTTCTCTTGTCCTAGAACTCCACAGCAAAATGGAGTTGTAGAACGAAAGAATAGGACTCTGCAAGAAATGGCCAGAACCATGATCAATGAAACCAATATGGCTAAGCATTTCTGGGCAGAAGCAATAAACACTGCATGCTATATTCAGAATAGAATCTCTATCAGACCTATTCTAAATAAGACTCCTTATGAATTGTGGAAGAATAGAAAGCCCAACATTTCATATTTCCATCCTTTTGGATGTGTATGCTTTATTCTGAACACTAAAGATCATCTTGGTAAGTTTGATTCCAAAGCACAAAAATGTTTCCTTCTTGGATATTCTGAACGCTCAAAAGGCTACAGAGTATACAATACTGAAACATTGATTGTAGAAGAATCAATCAATATCAGGTTTGATGATAAGCTTGGTTCTGAAAAACCAAAGCAGTTTGATAATTTTGCAGATTGTGATATTGATATATCAGAAGTTGCTGAGCCAAGAAGCAACGCATCAGAAGCAGAGCTTCTCAGAAGCAAAGAATCTGAAGATCAAGTATCAGCTTCTCTGGAGGATCTAAGCATTTCTGAAGAACCATCTGTCAGAAGATCATCCAGACTCATCTCTGGTCATTCAGAAGATGTCATTCTTGGAAAGAAGGATGACCCAATCAGAACAAGAGCATTCCTTAAGAACAATGCAGATTGTCAATTAGGTCTTGTATCTTTGATCGAGCCAACTTCTGTTGATCATGCTCTAGAAGATCCAGACTGGATAATTGCTATGCAAGAAGAACTGAATCAGTTTACAAGGAATGATGTTTGGGATCTTGTTCCTAGACCAGATGGATTCAATATAATAGGTACAAAATGGGTCTTCAGAAACAAGCCCAGAATGAGAAGATGAGAAGTTCTTATGTATGGGTATCTTCTGAAATGAAATTTTTTTTAGAAGTTCTGATTGAAATCAATTAGAATTGTGATTCAGTTATTACTAACGTTTCATTGTCTAAGTTGATTCAGAATCTCTTTAAAAGCAAAACAGCTGTAACTGGCTATCCAGATGGTAAACACGTGTTCACTATTCCTGGACAAGCGTGCGTGCAGTTGAGGGGACGTCTACTTAGGTAACTGTGCAAATCACGTCTTTTGTCATTATTATCTCTCCTCACGTCACGTAACATTAAATGCTTTTCATCATTTACTCTCTTTCAGTTTTCTTTTTATATTCTTCAAACGTTTCTTTTCCCTCTTATATTTCTCTCACTTTGCATTCAGTTTCTTTTTCGTTCTCTCTCTTTACATTCATATCATAAACCCTAGCAGTTTCCAATATCTGCAACTTCATCATGAATCCATCGTCAAGCTCTGGGAATCAAGATAATGATCGGAAACAAAAGAGAAAGGCAACTGCTGAACCAGAAACCAAACCAAAAAGAGTAAGGATCACCTATGACCCTCTCAAAGTGAACCCGTTTGAAGCTATGATGTCTGGAAATTACTCTAGACGTATGTATCAACCCCTTGACGGTACCCCTCAATCACCTCCCTCTTCAAAGACCTTCACCACCTCTTCCTCCTCATTCATCCTCTCGGAACCACCTTCTTCACCATCTGATATCTCCTCTCCTTCAACCCATCCATCAGATATTTCTTCATCTCTCTCACACCCTTTTCCCACCAGAACACCTAATCCCTATAGTGTTGTTCTTCCCGACTCCAGGTTCACTGTCAACCCTCCAACCCCTATCACTCAATCATATCTGGAGCTTTTACATTCTGATGTAAATGGCTGGTTGGAGATTCTGGGTGCTGCTCACCTTAACCATCTGGATGAGTATGCTACAAGCAACCTTTGGAATACCTTTCGTCAGGATTTTCTGGTTAGGGCTACAGACACGCAGAGAAGGATCATGTCTGAAGCTCCTGGTATTCGTGGTCTTCGGTTGGAAGCTGGTGAAAGCAGCAATCACCATCTCATCAGGAACAGAAGTGTTCTTGAGAAGAAGATACCTGCAGATGAGTTGGAAGAAGAAAATCTCTGCAGAGACATCGTGGTGTGGAAACCATGGTTTCCTGTGCTGACTGGAG